>NC_034191.2:66252122-66279909 GCF_002021735.2 Oncorhynchus kisutch | reverse complement strand
GGGGTTGGAGAAAGAGAGCAGGGGATGAGAGAAGGGGTTGGAGAAAGAGAGAGCAGGTGAATGAGAGAGGGGGTTGGAGAAAGAAGAGCAGGTGAATGACAGAGAGGGGTTTGAGAAAGAGAGAGCAGGTGAATGACAGAGAGGGGGTTGGAGAAAAGAGAGAGGTGAATGACAGAGAGGGGGTTGGAGAAAGAGAGAGCAGGTGAATGACAGAGAGAGGGGTTGGAGAAGAGAGCAGGTGAATGACAGGAGAGGGGGTTGGAGAAAGAGAGCAGGTGAATGACAAGAGAGGGGTTGGAGAAAGAGAGAGCAGGTGAATGAGAGAGAGGGGGTTGGAGAAAGAGAGAGCAGGTGAATGACAGAGAGGGGGTTGGAGAAAGAGAGAGCAGGTGAATGACAGAGGGGGTTGGAGAAAGAGAGAGCAGGTGAATGACGAGAGAGGGTGGGAAAGAGAGAGCAGTGAATGACAGAGAGAGGGGGTTGAGAAAGAGAGCAGGTGAATGACAGAGGGGGTTTGAGAAAGAGAGAGCAGTGAATGAGAGAGGGGGTTGGAGAAAGAGAGAGCAGGTGAATGACAGAGAGAGGGGGTTGGAGAAAGAGAGCAGGTGAATGAGAGAGGGGGTTGGAGAAAGAGAGAGCAGGTGAATGAGAGAGGGGGTTGGAGAAAGAGAGCAGGTGAATGACAGAGAGGGGGTTGGAGAAAGAGAGAGCAGGTGAATGACAGAGAGGGGGTTGGAGAAAGAGAGCAGGTGAATGACAGAGAGAGGGTTTGAGAAAATGAGAGCAGGTGAATGACAAGAGAGGGGGTTGGAGAAAGAGAGAGCAGTGAATGACAGAGGAGGGTTTGGTTAAGAGAGAGCAGGTGAATGAGAGAGGGGGTTGGAGAAAGAGAGCAGGTGAATGAGAGAGGGGGTTGGAGAAAGAGAGAACAGGTGAATGAGAGAGGGTGTTTGAGAATGAGAGAGCAGGTGAATGACAGAGAGAGAGGGTTGGAGAAAGAGAGAGCAGGTGAATGACAGAGAGAGGGGTTGGAGAAAGAGAGAGCAGGTGAATGACAGAGAGAGGGGTTGGAGAAAGAGAGAGCAGGTGAATGTCAGAGAGAGAGGGTTTGAGAAAGAGAAAGCAGGTGAATGACAGAGAGAGGGGGTTGGAGAAAGAGAGAGCAGGTGAATGACAGAGAGAGGGTTGGAGAAGAGAGAGCAGGTGAATGACAGAGAGGGAGGGTTGGAGAAAGAGAGAGTGGTGAATGACAGAGAGGGGGTTGGAGAAAGAGAGAGCAGGTGAATGACAGAGAGAGGGGGTTGGAGAAAGAGAGAGCAGGTGAATGACAGAGAGATGGGTTGGAGAAAAAGAGAGCAGGTGAATGACAGAGAGAGGGGGTTGGAGAAAGAGAGAGCAGGTGAATGAGAGAGGGGTTTGGAGAAAAGAGAGCAGGTGAATGACAGAGAGGGGGGGTTGGAGAAAAGAGAGCAGTGAATGACAGAGAGAGAGGGTTGGAGAAAGAGAGAGCAGGTGAATGACAGAGAGAGGGGTTGGAGAAAGAGAGAGCAGGTGAATGACAGAGAGAGGGTTTGAGGAAAGAGAAAGCAGGTGAATGACAGAGAGAGGGGTTGGAGAAAGAGAGAGCAGGTGAATGACAGAGAGAGGGGTTGGAGAAAGAGAGAGCAGGTGAATGACAGAGAGAGAGGGTTGGAGAAAGAGAGAGCAGGTGAATGACAGAGAGAGGGGGTTGGAGAAAGAGAGAGCAGGTGAATGACAGAAGAGGGGTTTGGAGAAAGAGAGAGCAGGTGAATGAGAGAGGGGGTTGGAAAAGAGAGCTGGGAATGAGAGAAGGGTTGGAGAAAGAGAGCAGGTGAATGAGAGAGGGGGTTGGAGAAAGAGAGCAGGTGAATGAGAGAGAGGTTTGAGAAAGAGAGAGCAGGTGAATGACGAGAGAGGGGTTTGAGAAAGAGAGAGCAGGTGAATGACAGAGAGAGGGTTGGAGAAAGAGAGAGCAGGTGAATGACAGAGAGAGGGGTTTGAGAAAGAGAGAGCGTGAATGACAGAGAGAGGGGTTGGAGAAAGAGAGAGCAGGTGAATGACAGAGAGAGGGGGTTGGAGAAAGAGAGAGCAGGTGAATGACAGAGAGAGAGGGTTGAGAGAAGAGAGCAGGTGAATGACAGAGAGGGGTTGGAGAAAGAGAGAGCAGGTGAATGACAGAGAGAGGGGGTTGGAGAAAGAGAGAGCAGGTGAATGACAGAGAGATTGGGTTGGAGAAAAAGAGAGCAGGTGAATGACAGAGAGAGGGGGTTGGAGAAAGATTGAGCAGGTGAATGAGAGAGGGGTTGGGAAAAAGAGAGCAGGTGAATGACAGAGGGGGTGTTGGAGAAAGAGAGAGCAGTGAATGACAGAGAGGGGGTGGAGAAAGAGCAGGTGAATGACGAGAGAGGGGGGTTGGAGAAAGAGAGAGCAGGTGAATGACAGAGAGAGGGGTTGGAGAAAGAGAGAGCAGGTGAATGACAGAGAGAGGGGTTGGTTAAATAGAGAGCAGGTGAATGAGAGAGGGGGTTGGAGGAAGAGAGCAGGTGAATGAGAGAGGGTTGGAGAAAGAGAGCAGGTGAATGAAGAGGGGGTTGGAGAAAGAGAGAGCAGGTGAATGACAGAGAGGGGGTTGGAGAAAGAGAGAGGTGAATGACAGAGAGAGGGGGTTGAAAAGAAGAGCAGGTGAATGACAGAGAGAGGGTTTGGAGAAAGAGGAGCAGGTGAATGACAGAGAGGGGGTTGGAGAAAGAGAGCAGGTGAATGACAGAGAGAGGGGTTGGAGAAAGAGAGAGCAGGTGAATGACACAAAGGGGGTTGAAGAAAGAGAGAGCAGGTGAATGACAGAGAGAGAGGGTTGGAGAAAGAGAGAGCATGTGAATGACACAGAGGGGGTTGGAGAAGAGAGAGCAGGTGAATGACAGAGAGGGGGTTTGAGAAAGAGAGAGCAGGTGAATGACAGAGAGAGAGGGGTTGGAGAAAGAGAGAGCAGGTGAATGACAGAGAGAGGGGGTTGGAGAAAGAGAGCTGGGGAATGAGAGAAGGGGTTGGAGAAAGAGAGAGCAGGTGAATGAGAAAGGGGGTTGGAGAAAGAGAGAGCATGTGAATGACACAGAGGGGGTTTGAGAAAGAGAGAGCAGGTGAATGACAGAGAGGGGTTTGAGAAAAAGAGAGAGCAGGTGAATGACAGAGAGAGGGGTTGGAGAAAGTGAGAGCAGGTGAATGAAAAAGAGAGGGGGTTGGAGAAAGAGAGAGCAGGTGAATGACAGAGAGAGGGGGTTGGTTAAGAGAGAGCAGGTGAATGAGAGAAGGGGTTTGAGAAAGAGAGAGCAGGTGAATGAGAGAGGGGGGGTTGGAGAAAGAGAGAGCAGGTGAATGAGAGAGGGGGTTTTGAGAAGAGAGAGCAGGTGAATGACAGAGAGAGGGGGTTGGAGAAAGAGAGAGCAGTGTGATGACAGAGAGAGAGGGTTGGAGAAGAGAGAGCAGGTGAATGACAGAGAGAGGGGGTTGGCGAAAGAGAGAGCAGGTGAATGACAGAGAGAGGGGTTGGAGAAAGAGAGCAGGTGAATGACAGAGAGAGGGGTTGGAGAAAGAGAAAGCAGGTGAATGACAGAGAGAGGGGTTGGAGAAAGAGAGAGCAGGTGAATGACAGAGAGAGGGGGTTGGAGAAAGAGAGAGCAGGTGAATGACAGAGAGAGGGGGTTGGAGAAAGAGAGAGCAGGTGAATGACGGAGAAAGGGGAAGGAAGAGGAAGAGAGAGCAGGTGAATGACAGAGAGAGGGGTTTGGAGAAAGAGAGAGCAGGTAAATGACAGAGAGAGGGGGTTGGAGAAAGAGAGCAGGTGATTGACAGAGAGAGGGGGTTGGAGAAAGAGAGAGCAGGTGAATGACAGAGAGAGAGGGTTGGAGAAAGAGATAGCAGGTGATTGACAGAGAGAGGGGGTTGGAGAAAGAGAGAGCAGGTGAATGACACAGAGGGGGTTGGAGAAAGAGAGAGCAGGTGAATGATAGAGAGGGGGTTGGAGAAAGAGAGAGCAGGTGAATGACAGAGGGGTTGGAGAAAGAGAGAGCAGGTGAATGACAGAGAGAGAGGGTTGGAGAAAGAGAGAGCAGGTGAATGACAGAGAGAGGGGTTGGAGAAAGAGAGAGCAGGTGAATGAGAGAGGGGGTTGGAGAAAGAGAGAGCATGTGAATGACAGAGGGGGTTGGAGAAAGAGAGAGCAGGTGAGTGACAGAGAGAGGGTTGGAGAAGAGATAGCAGGTGATTGACAGAGAGAGGGGGTTGGAGAAAGAGAGCAGGTGAATGAGAGAGGGGTTGGAGAAAGAGAGAGCATGTTAATGACACAGAGGGGTTTGAGAAAGAGAGAGCAGGTGAATGACAGAGAGGGGGTTGGAGAAAGAGAGAGCAGGTGAATGAGAGAGAGAGGGGGTTGGAGAAAGTGAGAGCAGGTGAATGACAAAGAGAGGGGGTTGGAGAAAGAGAGAGCAGGTGAATGACAGAGAGAAGGGGTTGGTTAAAGAGAGAGCAGGTGAATGAGAGAGGGGGTTGGAGAAAGAGAGCAGGTGAATGAGAGGGGGTTGGAGAAAGAGAGAGCAGGTGAATGAGAGAGGGTGTTTGAGAATGAGAGAGCAGGTGAATGACAGAGAGAGAGGGTTGGAGAAAGAGAGAGCAGGTGAATGACAGAGAGAGGGGGTTGGAGAAAGAGAGAGCAGGTGAATGACAGAGAGAGGGGTTGGAGAAAGAGAGAGCAGGTGAATGTCAGAGAGAGGGTTTTGAGAAAGAGAAAGCAGGTGAATGACAGAGAGAGGGGGTTGGGAGAAAGAGGAGAGCAGGTGAATGACAGAGAGAGGCGGGGTTGGAGAAAGAGAGAGCAGGTGAATGACAGAGAGAGAGGGTTGGAGAAAGAGAGAGCAGGTGAACGACAGAGAGGGGGTTGGAGAAAGAGAGAGCAGGTGAATGACAGAGAGAGGGGGTTGGAGAAAGAGAGAGCAGGTGAATGACAGGAAGATTGGTTGGAGAAAAAGAGAGCCTTGGGAATGACAGAGAGAGGGGGTGGGAGAAAGATGAGCAGGTGAATGAGAGAGGGGTTGGGAGAAAAAGAGAGCAGGTGAAGGACAGAGGGGGGGTTGGAGAAGAAGAGAGAGCAGGTGATGAAGAGAGAGGGGTTGGAGAAGGAAAGAGAGAGCAGGTGAATGACAGAGAGAGAGGGTTGGAGAAAGAGAGAGCAGGTGAATGTCAGAGAGAGAGGGTTTGAGAAAGAGAAAGCAGGTGATGACAGAGGAGAGGGGGTTGGAGAAAGAGAGAGCAGGTGAATGACAGAGAGATGGGTTGGAGAAAGAGGAGAGAGAGCAGATGATGACAGGAGAGAGAGGGGTTTGGAGAAAGAGAGAGCAGGTGAATGGACAGAGAGAGGGGGTGGAGAAGAAGCGAGCAGGTGAATGACAGAGAGAGGGGTTGGAGAAAGAGAGAGCAGGTGAATGACAGAGAGAGAGGGGTTGGGAGAAAGATTGAGCAGGTGAATGAGAGAGGGGTTGGGAGAAAAAGAGAGCAGGTGCATGACCGTGGGGGGGTTGGAGAAGAAGAGAGCAGGTGAATGACAGAGAGGGGGGTGGAGAAAGAGCAGGTGATGACAGAGAGAGGGTGTGGAGAAAGAGAGAGCGGTGAATGACACAGAGGGGATTTGAGAAAGACGAGAGCAGTGAATGACAGAGAGAGGGGTTGGAGAAAGAGAGCAGCAGGTGAATGACAGAGAGAGGGGGTTGGTTAAGAGAGAGCAGGTGCAATGACAGAGATAGGGGGTGGAGAAAGAGAGCTGGGGAATGAGAGAAGGGGTTGGAGAAAGAGAGAGCAGGTGAATGAGAGAGGGGGTTGGAGAAAGGGAGAGCATATGAATGACACAGAGGGGGTTTGAGAAAGAGAGAGCAGGTGAATGATAGAGAAGGGGTTTGGAGAAAGAGAGAGCAGGTGAATGACAGAGACCGGGTTGGAGAAAGAGAGAGCAGGTGAATGACAGAGATAGTGGGTTGGAGAATGAGAGAAAGGGGTTGGGGAAAGAGAGAGCAGGTGAATGAGAGAGGGGGTTGGAGAAAGAGAGCTGGGGAATGAGAGAAGGGGTTGGAGAAGACGAGAGCAGGTGAATGAAGAGAGGGGGTTGGGGAAGAGAGCAGGTGAATGAGAGAGTGGGTTTGAGAATGAGAGAGCAGGTGAATGACAGAGAGGGGGTTGGAGAAAGCGAGAGCAGGTGAATGACAGGAGAGAGGAGGGTTGGAGAAAGAGAGAGCAGGGGAATGACAGAGAGAGGGGGGTTGGAGAAAGAGGAGAGCAGGTGAATGACAGAGAGAGGGGTGTGGAGAAAGAGAGAGCAGGTGAATGTCAGAGAGATGGGGTTGGAGAAAGGAGAGAGCAGTTGAATGACAGAGAGAGGGGGGTTGGAGAAGAGGAGAGCAGGTTGAATGACAGAGAGAGGGGTTGGAGAAAGAGAGAGCAGGTGAATGACAGAGAGAGAGGGTTGGAGAAAGAGAGAGCAGGTGGAACGACAAGAGAGGGGGTTGGAGAGAAGAGAGGAGGCAGGTGAATGACAGAGAGAGGGGGTTGGAGAAAGAGAGAGCAGGTGAATGACAGAGAGATTGGGTTGGAGAAAAAGAGAGCAGGTGAATGACAGAGAGCGGGGGTTGGAGAAAGATTGAGCAGGTGAATGAGAGAGGGGTTGGGGAAAAAAGAGAGCAGTGTGAATGACAGAGGCGGGGGTTGGGAGAAAGAGAGAGCAGGTGAATGACAGAGAGGGGGGTGGGAGAAAGAGCAGGTGAAGACAGATGAGAGGTGGGTTGGCAGAGAAAGAGAGAGCAGGTGAATGACAGAGAGAGGGGGTTGGAGAAGAGAAGAGAGAGCAGGTGAATGACAAGAGAGGGGGTGGTTAAATAGAGAGCAGGTGAATGAGAGAGGGGGTGGAGGAAGAGGAGCAGGTGAATGCAGAGAGGGGGGTTGGCAGAAGAGAGCAGGTGAATGAGAGGGGGGTTGGAGAAAGAGAGATAGAAAGAGAGAGCAGGTGAATGACAGAGGAGGGGGTTGAGAAAGAGAGAGCAGGTGAATGACAGAGAGAGGGGAAAAGAGAGCAGGGTGAATGACAGAGAGAGGATGGGGTTGGAGAAAAGAGGAGACAGGTGAATGACAGATGCGGGGGGTGGAGAAAGAGCAGGTGAATGACAGAGAGAGGGGGTTGGAGAAAGAGAGAGCAGACGAATGACACAAAGGGGGTTGGAGAAAGAGAGAGCAGGTGAATGACAGAGAGAGAGGGTTGGAGAAAGAGAGAGCATGTGAATGACACAGAGGGGGTTTGAGAAAGAGAGCAGGTGAATGACAGAGAGGGGGTTGGAGAAAGAGAGAGCAGGTGAATGACAGAGAGAGAGGGGTTGGAGAAAGAGAGAGCAGGTGAAATGACAGAGAGAGGGGGGTTGGAGAAAGAGAGAGCAGGTGAATGACAGAGAGAGGGGTTGGAGAAAGAGAGAGCAGGTGAATGTCAGAGAGAGAGGGTTTGAGGAAAGAGACAGAAAGCGGCAGTGAATGACAGAGAGAGGGGGTTGGAGATAAGAGGCAGAGAAGGTGAATGACAGCAGAGAGGGGTTGGGAGAGAAAGAGAGAGGGCAGGTGAAATGACAAGAGAGAGAGGGGTTGGAGAAAGAGGGAGCAGTGTGAACGACCAGAGAGGGGTTGGAGAAGAGAGAGCACGATTCGAATGACAGAGAGTGAGGGGGTTGGAGAAAGAGAGAGCAGGTGAATGACAGAGAGATTGGGTTGGAGAGAAAAGAGAGCCAGACGTGAATGACAGCAGCGAGGGGGGTTGGAGAAAGATGAGCGGTGGGTGGGTGAATGACCGAGAAGCAGGGGTTGGAAGAAGAATGAGAGGGAGTTGAGCAGGTGAATGGCACAGAGAGAGAGGGTTGGAGAAAGAGGGAGCAGGTGAATGACACAGAGGGGATTTGGAAAGAGAGAGCAGTTGACTGACAGAGGAGAGGGGTTGGAGAAAGAGAGCAGCAGGTGAATGACCAGAGAGAGGGGGTTGGTTACAGAGAGAGCCGGTGTGAATGACAGAGATTAGGGGTTGGAGAAAGAGAGCTGGGGAATGAGAGAAGGGGTTTGAGAAAGAGAGAGCAGGTGAATGATAGAGAGGGGGTTGGAGAAGAAGAGAGAGCAGCGTGGAATGACGAGACGGGGTTGAGAAAGACGAGAGGCAGGTGAATGACAGAGATAGGGGGTTGGAGAATGCAGAGAAGGGGTTGGAGAAAGAGAGAGCAGGTGAATGACAGAGGGGGGGTTCGGAGAAAGAGAGAGCAGGTGAAATGACAGAGAGGGGGGTGGAGAAAGAGCAGGGTGAATGACAGGAGAGAGGGGGTTGGAGAAGAGAGAGCAGGTGAATGACACAAAGGGGCGTTGGAGAAAGAGAGAGCAGGTGAATACAGTTAGAGAGGGTTGGAGAAAGAGAGAGCATGTGAATGACACAGAGGGGGTTTGAGAAAGAGAGAGCAGCGGTGAATGACAGAGAGGGGTTGGAGGAAAGAGAGAGCAGGTGAATGTCAGAGAGAGAGGGTTGAGAAAGAGAAGCAGGTGAATGACAGAGAGAGGGGGTTGGAGAAAGAGAGAGCAGGTGAATGACAGAGAGAGGGGTTGGAGAAAAGAGAGAGCAGGTGAATGACAGAGAGAGGGTTGGAGAAAGAGGGAGCAGGTGAACGACAGAGAGGGGGTTGGAGAAAGAGAGAGCAGGTGAATGACAGAGAGAGGGGGTTGGAGAAAAGAGAGAGCAGGTGAATGACAGAGAGATTGGGTTGGAGAAAAGAGAGTAGGTGAATGACAGAGAGAGGGGGTTGGAGAAAGATTGAGCAGGTGAATGAGGAGAGGGGTTGGAGAAAAAGAGAGCAGGTGAATGACAGAGGGGGGGTTGGAGAAAGAGAGAGCAGGTGAATGACAGAGAGGGGGTGGAGAAAGAGCAGGTGAATGACAGAGAGAGGGGGGTTGGAGAAAGAGAGAGCAGGTGAATGACACAGAGGGGATTTGAGAAAGAGAGAGCAGTTGAATGACAGAGAGAGGGGGTTGAGAGAAAGAGGAGAGCAGGTGAATGACAGAGAGAGGGGGGTTGGTTAAAGAGAGAGCAGGGTGAATGACAGAGATAGGGGGTTGGAGAAAGAGAGCTGGGGAATGAGAGAAGGTGTTGGAGAAAGAGAGAGCAGGTGAATGAGAGAGGGGGTTGGAGAAAGGCAGAGCATATGAATGACACAGAGGGGGGTTTGAGAAAGAGAGAGCAGGTGAATGATAGAGAGGGGGTTGGAGAAAGAGAGAGCAGGTGAATGACAGAGATGGGGTTGGAGAAAAGAGAGAGCAGGTGAATGACAGAGATGGGGGTTGGAGAATGAGAGAAGGGGTTGGAGAAAGAGAGAGCAGGTGAATGATAGAGAGGGGGTTGGAGAAAGAGAGAGCAGGTGAATGACAGAGATGGGGTTGGAGAAAGAGAGAGCAGGTGAAATGACAGAGATGGGGGTTGGAGAATGAGAGAAGGGGTTGGAGAAAGAGAGAGAGCAGGTGAATGAGAGAGGGGGTTAGAGGAGGAGAGCAGGTGAATGAGAGAAGGGGGTTTGAGAATGAGAGAGCAGGTGAATGACAGAGAGGGGGTTGGAGAAAGAGAGAGCAGGTGAATGACAGAGAGAGAGGGTTGGAGAAAGAGAGAGCAGGTGAATGACAGAGAGAGGGGGGTTGGAGAAAGAGAGAGCAGGTGAATGACAGAGAGAGGGGTTGGAAAAAGAGAGAGCAGGTGAATGTCAGAGAGAGAGGGTTTGAGAAAGAGAAAGCAGGTGAATGACAGAGAGAGGGGGTTGGAGAAAGAGAGAGCAGGTGAATGACAGAGAGAGGGGTTGGAGAAAGAGAGAGCAGGTGAATGACAGAGAGAGAGGGTTGGAGAAGAGAGAGCAGGTGAACGACAGAGAGGGGGTTGGAGAAAGAGAGAGCAGGTGAATGACAGAGAGAGGGGTTGGAGAAAGAGAGAGCAGGTGAATGACAGAGAGATTGGGTTGGAGAAAAAGAGAGCAGGTGAATGACAGAGAGAGGGGGTTGGAGAAAGATTGAGCAGTCGTGAATGAGAGAGGGGGGGTTGGAGAAAGAGAGAGCAGGTGAAATGACAGAGAGGGGGGTGGAGAAAGAGCAGGTGAATGACAGAGAGAGGGGTTGGAGAAAGAGAGAGCAGGTTGAATGACACAGAGGGGATTTGAGAAAGAGAGAGCAGTTGAATGACAGAGAGAGGGGGTTGGAGAAAGAGAGAGCAGGTGAATGACAGAGAGAGGGGGTTGGTTAAATAGAGAGCAGGTGAATGACAGAGATAGGGGGTTGGAGAAAGAGAGAGCAGGTGAATGAGAGAGGGGGTTGGAGAAAGAGAGCTGGGGAATGAGAGAAGGGGTTGGAGAAAGAGAGAGCAGGTGACTGAGAGAGGGGGTTGGAGGAAGAGAGCAGGTGAATGAGAGAGGGGGTTGAGAATGAGAGAGCAGGTGAACGACAGAGAGGGGTTGGAGAAAGAGAGAGCAGGTGAATGACAGAGAGAGTGGGTTGGAGAATGAGAGAAGGGGTTGGAGAAAGAGAGAGCAGGTGAATGAGAGAGGGGGTTGGAGAAAGAGAGCTGGGGATTGAGAGAAGGGGTTGGAGAAAGAGAGAGCAGGTGAATGAGAGAGGGGGTTGGAGGAAGAGAGCAGGTGAATGAGAGAGGGGGTTTGAGAATGAGAGAGCAGGTGAACGACAGAGAGGGTTTTGGAGAAAGAGAGAGCAGGTGAATGACAGAGAGAGTGGGTTGGTTAAAGAGAGAGCAGGTGAATGACAGAGAGAGGGGGGTTGGAGAAAAAGAGAGCAGGTGAATGACAGAGAGAGGGGGTTGGAGAAAAAGAGAGCAGGTGAATGACAGAGAGAGAGGGTTGGAGAAAGAGAGAGCATGTGAATGACACAGAGGGGTTGGAGAAAGAGAGAGCAGGTGAATGACAGAGAGGGGGTTGGAGAAAGATAGAGCAGGTGAATGACAGAGAGGGGGTTTGAGAAAGAGAAATCAGGGGAATGACAGAGAGAGGGTTTGAGAAAGAGAAAGCAGGTGAATGATAGAGAGAGAGGGTTGGAGAAAGAGAGAGCAGGTGAATGACAGAGAGAGGGGGTTGGTTAAGAGAGAGCAGGTGAATGACAGAGATAGGGGGTTGGAGAAAGAGAGCAGGGGAATGAGAGAAGGGGTTGGAGAAAGAGAGAGCAGGTGAATGAGAGAGGGGGTTGGAGAAAGGGAGAGCATGTGAATGACACAGAGGGGTTTGAGAAAGAGAGAGCAGGTGAATGATAGAGAGGGGGTTGGAGAAAGAGAGAGCAGGTGAATGACAGAGAGGGGGTTGGAGAAAGAGAGAGCAGGTGAATGACAGAGAGAGGGGGTTGGAGAAAGAGAGAGCAGGTGGATGACAGAGAGAGTGGGTTGGTTAAAGAGAGAGCAGGTGAATGACAGAGAGAGGGGGTTGGAGAAAAATAAATCAGGTTGTTTGAACGTTTTTCTCAACATATTTCCCCATCTTTCATTCATGCTGTTGAAGCATCAAACAATAGCCCTGTTATCAAAAGAAAGAAGCATTGATTCAATTTTTCTTCATATTTCTTTGATCCTGAACTGTTCTGGGTCTCACTCCTGACACACACAAGAGAGGGATTGTAGTGACATGAAAACAACTGTGTTATGGATAATAACAGAAGCCTCACCCCCCTCCTTCCTTCCTTCCTTCCTTCCCTTCATCTATGGTATTGGGTTCCTTTCTCCCTCCGCCCTCCATACACACACTGTACATGCATAAGCCACATGCATATTTTGTAATGTCGCCAAATGCCAGGCAATTAATGTCTTAGGCCCCCTGCTTCTGTGGTAATAGAGGCGTATTCTTCTCTGCTGAAATTTACCAACCCAATCTCCAACCCCAGGACGCACAGAGAGAGAGTGGGAGAAAGCAGAGAGGGAGTGAGAGAGAGAGAGAGAGAGAGAGAGAGAGAGAGAGAGAGAGAGAGAGAGAGAGAGAGAGAGAGAGAGAGAGAGAGAGAGAGAGAGAAAGAGGGAGCGAGAGAGAGAGGGGGAAAGAGGGAAAGAGATACTACTATCTGAATTACTACAGTGAGGAAATATAGACTCAGCTAACTGACTCGATTCACCATCTAGCACCATTCAGCAGTCACACAATCAGCGCTCAAAGACACCAGCAGATAGGGATCACCTCGACAGGCGACGGGGTCCTCACTTTCATTAAAAAGGATTAAAAAGATGGAGGGAGAGGAGCTGAGGGAGGGAGGAGGAGGGAGAGGCACTGTCCGATTGCGGGGAGATATGAGTTGTATGGAATAATGTGGTATAAGTCTGTGATGCATAAAAGAGGAGAAGAGGTGTTGGGTGGGAGGGAGGGAGGGAAGGAGGAAGGGATGGAGGAAAAGAGAGAGGGGAGAGGGTGGGAGAGGAAGAGGTGAGGTGAGGTATAGGGTAGAAGGTATTAATAAGCTATTGTGAGGATAATTGAGGCTGGAGGGGCAGTGTTGTGTAGTGGAAGGCCTTCAGAATAGAGCTTCTACCTTTGATTCACTTTCATCAGCACCAATGTGGCGCGCCTGATTGTGTGAAATCAACGGGAGGGCCTTCAATTACCAAAAGCAGTGAGAGGGTCACACATACACACTCACGCACCGCACACACACTCACACAGACAAACACGCACCCGCGCGCACACACACATTATAGCTATATCCCTTGATTTTATCCAAATGACTAGAGAGGAGGGAAGGAGGGAGATGAGGGACAATGGAGAAAAGGAAGAAAGAGAGGGAGAAAATAGAGGAGATTGATTATTCCCCTTTGTCTATATTTCCATGAGTGTGTTGGGACTGTCATTAGTGTGTTGGGACTGTCGTTAGTGTGTTGGGACTGTCATGAGTGTGTTGGGACTGTCATGAGTGTGTTGGGGCTGTCATTAGTGTGTTGGGACTGTTTGATGATGAACCTGCTTAAAAGATGAGGGTGAATTTCAGATGGTGACTTATGTCAGCATTCATATATACACATCTCTCTCTCTCTCTCTCTCTCTCTCTCCACATGTTCCCTACACTGTTTCCTAATTTGTGATGTACATCCTAAAGGGTGTATATATCCATCATCCTTCAGTATATGTAGAGGATATAAAGCTAGCTATCTTAATTTCCCTCGTCGATCCGTCTGTCTGTGTGTTCGCTCTGCTTTGTTTTAATGAAACTTAGTCCCACTGAGCCATGTACAGTCAGACTACTACCACTGGGAATAGTTCTCATTATTTAAGGCACACACACAAACACACACACAAGCACGCACATACACACATGAACAGTCACACTCGCACGAAGAGATACACACACACACACACACACACACACACACATTAATGCACATCTTTGCATCTTAGCAACCTTAACCACACATCCCAAGATTCAAGACACACATACTCACATATACCATTCACATCCACAGTTTGTTTGCAATAATCTTCTGTGTGTTGCTCATATGTGTATTCCAACATACAAAAACAAACAAAACCCCACCTCCTGCTATACATTTAAATGGAGACCAGAACAGGACAAGGCAGTGTCTGCTTGCCTTACGTGATTTACTGAGTAGCATATTCAAAACTAGATTCATTAATATGTAAAAACTAGATTCATTAATATGTAAAGTAGTATGGTGTCATTAATATGGGCTGGGGGTTGGTTGGCCAGGTTACGGAGTCCACGGCATTAAGGTGCTAGCTAGATTGAAATCAGGTCATTCATATGCACGTGCCGCTCGCTGCATGCGTGTGCGCGTGTGTGTGCATGTTTTTGCTTGTGCTTGTGTGTGTGTTTGTATGTGTGTCTGTGTGTGTATTGTGTTTTGTGTGTGAGTGTCTGTGTGTGCGTGCATTTCCCCAGGGTGATTAGGGAGAATAAATATGCTTGATTACAAATGTCCCATCTTGCCATCAGCAGCTTTAATGTATGCAGTTTAATTGAGCATTGCTGAGTAAAGGGTGAGTTATGGAATGAGCAGACAGGCCAATATCTTTCTGAGAGAGAGATGGATGGATGGAGGAAGGGAGGGAGAAGGGATGAGAGGGGAGGGTAAACGGGGAAGAAGCGAGGGGGGGGTGTTGTGAGCAAGAGATGGGTGAGATAAGGAGAGATGGAGAGAGAGAGAGAGAGAGAGAGAAAGGTGAGACAACACACACACAGGCTCACACAAACACACACGCACAAACACACAGGCTCAGACTAATGACCTTATTGTCTTGAAGAGTTGGTGACAGAGGAGTGAGTGTGAGGCCGACTTTCACAGACTGACTTTCACAGGCTGACTTTCACAGGCTGACTTTCAACCCAGGTTACACACACAAACACACGCACGCACAGGCCCACACACACAGAAGGGATATAACTAATTTCCATCTATTCCGAGTGATCCGACAGAGAGAGAGAGAGGAATCGCAGGAGAGATCGTTAAGACCCTTGCATTCCCTTTTCCCTCCACGTCAACAACCAAACACACAGCTAACCTTTACCACAGAAAGGCTACCATGCGACAGGCCCAGAATACACCAGGGCTGACACACACACATGCAACTGTGCGCATACAAACATTAACACACACACTCTTGGCCATGGCTTTGCTGCCAAAGATACAAAAAATGTCATCCAGCATGATCAGAAGCAATGCATTGTGGGAGATGCAGTCGGATCAATGTATTCTACACCAGGGTAGGGTGTGTGGTGGGGGGACGGAGGGATTGAAAGGCCCTACACAAACACCTCCAGGGAAATAGGAGAATGGAGGGAAGCAGGGAAATAGGAGAATGGAGGGAAGCAGGGAAATAGGAGAATGGAGGGAAGCAGGGAAATAGGAGAATGGAGGGAAGCAGGGAAATAGGAGAATGGTGGGACGCAGGGGAGAAGGGGTCTGCTGCCAAATCATTTGCTGACCAAGTCTTTGGTCAACAAAATAAAAGCAGAGTAGTAATTATTCATTAAATATTAACAGTGAGCATTATTTATGAAGCATGGGGATAGCTGGGCTTGGGTTATTTGGTTCCATGTCCATA
Source organism: Oncorhynchus kisutch (assembly GCF_002021735.2). NCBI lineage: Eukaryota > Metazoa > Chordata > Actinopteri > Salmoniformes > Salmonidae > Oncorhynchus > Oncorhynchus kisutch. The sequence continues at coordinate 66,264,760 of NC_034191.2, read as the reverse complement.
GTGGAGGGAGGTGTGAGCTCCAGACCCAGCCCCAGGCACTCCTCTCCCCTCTCCCCTCTCCTGGCCCAGCGAGAGACATCGTCCCCTGGGCACGACCAGTGCTGGGCTGGGGGTTTGTGGTGAAGATGACAGTCTCTTCACTTCATCTGAGGCCAACATCTACATGTGTTCCTGGGATCAGAGAGGACCACAACCCCAGTTTGGTGGTTGTGAGGGGAGGAGTCCATATAGTGGGGCTGTGGTTCATAGAGAGCCTTGTTGCAAAGAGGGGGTTGAGGGTTGCTGAAAGAGGAGAGGGGGTTGAGGGTTGCTGAAAGAGGAGAGGGGGTTGTTGAAAGAGGAGAAGGGGTTGCTGAAAGAGGAGAGGGGGTTGTTGAAAGAGGAGAGGGGGTTGCTGAAAGAGGAGAGGGGGTTGCTGAAAGAGGAGAGGGGGTTGTTGAAAGAGGAGAGGGGGTTGCTGAAAGAGGAGAGGGGGTTGTTGAAAGAGGAGAGGGGGTTGCTGAAAGAGGAGAGGGGGTTGCTGAAAGAGGAGAGGGGGTTGTTGAAAGAGGAGAGGGGGTTGTTGAAAGAGGATAGGAGATCGTTGAAAGAGGTGAGGGGGTTGTTGAAAGAGGAGAGGGGGTTGCTGAAAGAGGAGAGGGGGGTGTTGAAAGAGGAGAGGGGGTTGTTGCCCTTGTCCAAAGATGGAGTAGGCCAAGGCTCTGTGCGGGTGTGAGTGTGAGTGTGTGTGTGTGATTATCTCCCTGTTGATTCTCAGTGCACCTTCAAAGCTACTCCAGCCCTGTTGGTGTGTACATCACATAATCACACACACACACACACACACACACACACACACACACACACACACACACACACACACACACACACACACACACACACACACACACACACACACACACACACACACACACACACAGCAAGTGTATAATTTATACAGTTCATTTATTTATTAGGAACAACCACATGTTCTCTCTAACAACCAATGAAGAGAACCCAGTGTGGATATGAAATGTTTTACATTATATCCAAGTGCTCCTCAGACAGGGAGTCAATAAATTCAACGGGCCTAGTTATAGGCTGGACACACACAGTAATATATAATGTAAGAGAAATGTGTATACATCAGAAATAGCACTATCAGACAAGAAAACAGGTAGTTTAAGGCATTTGATACTTAGTGTCCACAAATATAAAAGCTTTTGTTTTAGTGGTTGTGAAATGATATATTTTACAATCCTGCTTAAAACTCAATTTAACTGCGTGGTAGCGTGGCTATAATGGCAGTTCCTATTTCCAGCAGTGAGCCAATCAATAAGACATTTCTGAAAGCATAAATGATTCCATTTTCTGCAGGGGAAATGGGTCTGATGAGAAAATAGGTGAAATTGATATGTGAGGAGCATTACCACATGACTCCAAATGTCAGGGTCAGGAGAAAAGACAACCTGCTATGATAAAACGAAGCTGGGAGCACACACACACGCACGCACACGCACGCACACGCACACACACGCACACACACACACACACACACACGTACCTATACATGTTTGTAGGCACACAGGAAAGAAACAGTTGTTATCTGGACAATATGGATACATTAAAAAAAATCTAATCACATTTTATTTGTCAAATACACATGGTTAGCAGATGAGAGTGTAGCGAAATACTTGTGCTTCTGCAGTCATATCTAACAAGTAATCTAACAATTCCCCAACAACTACCTAATACACACAAATCTAAAAGGGGTGAATGAAAATATGTACATATAAATATATGGATGTGCGATGGCCCGAGCGGCATAGGCAAGGTGAAATATATGGTATAAAATACAGTAATCTAAGATATGTGAACATTATTTAAAGTGCCATTATTTAAAGTGGCATTGTTTAAAGTAACTAGTGATCCATTTGTTAAAGTGGCCAGTGATTGGGTGTCTATGTAGGCCGCAGCCTCTCTGATTTAGTGATTGCTGTTTAGCAGTCTAATGGCCTTGAGATAGATGCTGTTTTTCAGTCTCTCGGTCCCAGATGCACATGTACTGACCTCGCCTTCTGGATGATAGCTGTGTGAACAAGCAGTGGCTCGGGTGGTTGTTGTCTTTGATGATCTTTTTGGCCTTCTTGTGACATCGGGTGCTGTAGGTGTCATGGCGGGCAGGTAAAGTTGGAAGTCGGAAGTTTACATACACCTCAGCCAAATACATTTCAAATCAGTTTTTCACAATTCCTGACATTTAATCCTAGTAAAAAATTGCCTGTCTTAGGTCAGTTAGGATCAGCACTTTATTTTAAGAATGTGAAATGTCAGAATAATAGTAGAGAGAAGGAATTTTCCAAGCTGTTTAAAGGCACAGTCAACTTAGTGTGTGTAAACTTCTGACCCACTGGAATTGTGATACAGTGAATTATAAGTGAAAGAATTTGTCTGTAATTAATTGTTGGAAAAATTACTTGTGTCATGCACAAAGTAGATGTCCTAACCGACTTGCCAAAACTATAGTTTGTTAACAAGAAATTTGTGGAGTGGTTGACAAACGAGTTTTAATGTCTCCAACACTAAGTGTATGTAAACTTCCGACTTCAACTGTAGTTTGCCCCCGGTGATGCGTTGTGCAGACCGCACCACCCTCTGGAGAGCCTTGCATTTGAGGGCGGAGCAGTTGCCGTACCAGGCTGTGATACAGCCCGACAGGATGCTCTCGATTATAGATCTGTAAAGGTTAGTCAGGATTTTGGGTGCCAAGCCAAATTTCTTCAGCCTTCTTCACCACACTGTCTGTGTGGATGGACCATTTCAGTTTGTCTGTGATGTGTACGCCCAGGAACTTAAAACGTTCCACCTTCTCCACTGCTGTCCCATCGATGTGGATAGGGGGGGTTCTCCCACTGCTGTTTCCGGAAGTCCATGATCATCTCCTTTGTTTTGTTGACGTTGAGTGAGAGGTTGTTTTCCTGACACCAAACTCCGAGTGCCCTCCCCTCCTCCCTGTAGGCTGTCTCTTCATTGTTGGTAACCAAGGGGTGGGGGGTGCAGTTCTTGTTAGCGGGCTGCGACGGTGGCATTGTATTATCCTCAAAGCGGGCAAAAAGGTGTTTAGTTTGTCTGGGAGCAATACGTCGGTGTCCGTGACGTGGCTGGTTTTCTTTTTGTAGTCTGATTGTCTGTAGACCCTGCCACAAACGTCTCGTGTCTGAGCCGTTGAATTGTGAGTCCACTTTGTCCCTTTCGCTTGTTTGATTGCCTTGCGGAGGGAATAACTACACTGGTTATATTCAGTCATATTCCCAGACCTCTTCCCATGGTTAAATGCGATGGTTCGCACTTTCATACACATGATTAGCAGATGTTAATTCAAGAGTAGCAAAATGCTTGTGCTAATATCTAACAAGTAATCTAACAATTACCCAACAACTACCTAATATGTGCATCATGCATACATTTGCGATATATGGCTTGTTTTTCACCAAAAATCACATAAAACATTGGACATTTTGGGCGTCATGGACTTGGTCATCGTATAGCATGTCAGAGGATGATAAGAGGCGTGTTTGAGAGAGAATGACAAGATGCTGTGCAGATGTCTTCATCATGAAGAAGGAATCTTCTGTCGTCATAACAGTTGGGCTAAGGAACGTCTATTGTTAATCAAGGAGTTATCCCTCAATGTAATCATCAGAGTTATTATCTAAGGGAGGAGGGAAAAGGGTATAAAAATTACAGTGCCTTGCGAAAGTATTCTGCCCCCTTGAACTTTGCGACCTTTTGCCACATTTCAGGCTTCAAACATAAAGATATAAAACTGTATTTTTTGGTGAAGAATCAACAACAAGTGGGACACAATCATGAAGTGGAACGACATTTATTGGATATTTCAAACTTTTTTAACAAATCAAAAACTGAAAAATTGGGCGTGCAAAATTATTCAGCCCCTTTACTTTCAGTGCAGCAAACTCTCTCCAGAAGTTCAGTGAGGATCTCTGAATGATCCAATGTTGACCTAAATGACTAATGATGATAAATACAATCCACCTGTGTGTAATCAAGTCTCCGTATAAATGCACCTGCACTGTGATAGTCTCAGAGGTCCGTTAAAAGCGCAGAGAGCATCATGAAGAACAAGGAACATACCAGGCAGGTCCGAGATACTGTTGTGAAGAAGTTTAAAGCCGGATTTGGATACAAAAAGATTTCCCAAGCTTTAAACATCCCAAGGAGCACTGTGCAAGCGATAATATTGAAATGGAAGGAGTATCAGACCACTGCAAATCTACCAAGACCTGGCCGTCCCTCTAAACTTTCAGCTCATACAAGGAGAAGACTGATCAGAGATGCAGCCAAGAGGCCCATGATCACTCTGGATGAACTGCAGAGATCTACAGCTGAGGTGGGAGACTCTGTCCATAGGACAACAATCAGTCGTATATTGCACAAATCTGGCCTTTATGGAAGAGTGGCAAGAAGAAAGCCATTTCTTAAAGATATCCATAAAAAGTGTTGTTTAAAGTTTGCCACAAGCCACCTGGGAGACACACCAAACATGTGGAAGAAGGTGCTCTGGTCAGATTAAACCAAAATTGAACTTTTTGGCAACAATGCAAAACGTTATGTTTGGCGTAAAAGCAACACAGCTCATCACCCTGAACACCATCCCCACTGTCAAACATGGTGGTGGCAGCATCATGGTTTGGGCCTGCTTTTCTTCAGCGGGGACAGGGAAGATGGTTAAAATTGATGGGAAGATGGATGGAGCCAAATACAGGACCATTCTGGAAGAAAACCTGATGGAGTCTGCAAAAGACCTGAGACTGGGACGGAGATTTGTCTTCCAACAAGACAATGATCCAAAACATAAAGCAAAATCTACAATGGAATGGTTCAAAAATAAACATATCCAGGTGTTAGAATGGCCAAGTCAAAGTCCAGACCTGAATCCAATCGAGAATCTGTGGAAAGAACTGAAAACTGCTGTTTTGCAAGGAGGAATGGGAAAAAATGTCAGTCTCTCGATGTGCAAAACAGCTGTAATCGCAGCAAAAGGTGGCGCTACAAAGTATTAACTTAAGGGGGCTGAATAATTTTGCACGCCCAATTTTTCAGTTTTTGATTTGTTAAAAAAGTTTGAAATATCCAATAAATGTCGTTCCACTTCATGATTGTGTCCCACTTGTTGTTGATTCTTCACAAAAAAATACAGTTTTATATCTTTATGTTTGAAGCCTGAAATGTGGCAAAAGGTCGCAAAATTCAAGGGGGCCGAATACTTTCGCAAGGCATAGTCTTAACCGTAACACATTAACCTCCCTCCCCTCCCTCTGTCCTTCCATCTCTCCCTCCCTCCATCCGTCTTTCTCTGCCCTCCCTCCCTCTGTCATTCCATCTCTCCCTCCCTTCCTCTGTCCTTCCATCTCTCCCTCCCTCCCTCTGTCCTTCCATCTCTCCCTCCATCTGTCTTTCTCTGCCCTCCCTCCCTCTGTCCTTCCATCTCTCCCTCCCTCCCTCTGTCCTTCCATCTCTCCCTCCCTCCCTCTGTCCTTCCATCTCTCCCTCCATCCGTCCTTCTCTGCCCTCCCTCCCTCTGTCCTTCCATCTCTCCCTCCATCCGTCCTTCTCTGCCCTCCCTCCCTCTGTCCTTCCATCTCTCCCTCCATCCCTCCTTCTCTGCCCTCCCTCCCTCTGTCCTTCCATCTCTCCCTCCATCCCTCCTTCTCTGCCCTCCCTCCCTCTGTCCTTCCATCTCTCCCTCCATCTGTCCTTCTCTGCCCTCCCTCCCTCTGTCCTTCCATCTCTCCCTCCATCCCTCCTTCTCTGCCCTCCCTCCCTCTGTCCTTCCATCTCTCCCTCCATCCCTCCTTCTCTGCCCTCCCTCCCTCTGTCCTTCCATCTCTCCCTCCATCCCTCCTTCTCTGCCCTCCCTCCCTCTGTCCTTCCATCTCTCCCTCCATCCCTCCTTCTCTGCCCTCCCTCCCTCTGTCCTTCCATCTCTCCCTCCATCCCTCCTTCTCTGCCCTCCCTCCCTCTGTCCTTCCATCTCTCCCTCCATCTAGGCCTCCACATCCAGTTGTCTGTCCACCATTCTTTGTCTTTCTTAGGCCTTCCTGGAAGCAGAGGGAGAGAAAAAGGAGAGAGAGAGAGACTGAACTGAGAGAGAGAAAGGCAGAGTCCAGAGCAAACTATTATTTGGGGGTTGCTTATATTTGTCCTGTTACACACAAGTGTGTAATGGAAATACTTGTATTTATTTTTGCATATCCCCCCCCGAGAAACCCACAGGGAGTGGGGTCACGGCCAGGGTCCCCATTATACAGCGCCCCTGGAGCAATTGGGGTTAAGTGCCTCGCTCAAAGGCACAGCGACAGATTTGTATTTTTAAGTTGTCGGCACTGGTTTTCAAACCTTTCGGTTACTGGCCCGACGCTCTGACCTTGAGGCTACCTGCTGCCCCTTACTAAGTAAACACAATGTGTAGGTATTTGTCTTGTGATCCTTACATACATTCCTTATACACGCACATGACGTACGTACACAGAGTAAATACTCTCTCCCCCACCTCCCTGTAGATAGTATTGTAGTGAAGTAAAAGGGAACACAAAGCACATATGGGATTATTTTCTATAACCTATTAAGGCCCTGCTCCTTCTCTGAAGGAACAGGTGACAGTGGGAGCCCAGCTCCACCATACGATGTAAGGTGTAAGGTCACTGTATATACGTTTGTGGTTGTGTGCGTGTGTGCGTGTGTGTGTGTGTGTGTCGTATCCAGCTTTGATCATTTCCTCAAGGGCCCCATCTGTGAGCTGTAGGAACAAAGGTGAGGGTTTGACTGGAGGGTTATACACAAGCACACATACACACCCACACATGCACATGCACACGCTCAAACACACACGCACACACACACACGTTTGTTTTACTATCCTTGTGGGGGACCAAACAATTGATTCCCATTAAAAAAATGTAATCTAACTCTAAGCTTAACACTAAACCTAAACCCGTAACCCTGATCCTAACCCTAGCCCCTAATTCCTAACCCCTAACCCTAACATTATTGTAACCCTAACCCTAAACCTAACCCCTAAGCCTGAAATTGCTGTTTTCCTTGTGGGGACTGGCAAAATCAAATCAAATCAAATGTAATTTGTCACATGCTTGGTAAGCTATAGACTAACAGTGAAGTGCTTCACCACAATGCAGAGGGAAAATTACAGCGAGAAACACATTGAGTGATGATTACTATATGGGGTACCAGTACAGAGTGGATGTGCAGGGGTACAAGGTAATTGAGGTAGATATGTACATATAGGTAGCGATTAAATGACTTGCTAGGCAACCAAATAATAATGTTATGAGTCAAAAGAGTTAGTTATGGCTTGTTCAGGGTCCGGTTAGTTCCAGACTTGGTGCACCGGTAGCAGAGAGAACACACACACACACGTATATTCTTCACATCGTCCTTTTTTACAGGTGAGGCCAACACTGAATGAGACACACTGGAACTATGCCTTCTGTAAGGCGTGCTTGTATAATAATGTGTGTATGATAATGTGTGTATGATCATGTGTGTGGAGCTTATCGTGAGTGTGATAACAGTGTGATGGTTGTCGTTTTCTGTACGTCCCATCAGAGGCATTCTTTTCACACACACACCCAAATACACACACACACAGATGGACCTTTAAATGAACAATGAAACACACACACACAGACACACGCACGCACACACACACACACACACACACAACTTCAGAAATACATGTAATAGCTTTGTTCCCAAATTGGAGGTTAGGACTAACAATCAGAAAGACAAAATGAAATTTGGAGGTAAAATGGATTTCAGAATTATTTTATTTCATGTTCTGATGATTTATATGACTTTGTAGATTAAAGATGATGCTTAAAAGGAGCTAAATGAATGCTATCTCATATTATAAACTGGGTGATTCAAGCCCTGAATGCTGATTGGCTAACAGCCATGGTATATCAAACCATATACCGATGGTATGACAAAACATTTATTTTTACTGCTCTAATTTAAAAATAATTATAGCCTACAGAATTATACATAAAATGTATTCCACAGCACAAATGCATTAGAAATACCACGTCAACCCCTTTAGGTCAATGTCTGCGGAGAGTGTTGTTTCCTTCTCTGCACAGAAATCTATAATAAACTGATAGGCCACAACAATCAGCCACACACACACACAAACACACACATACACACACATACACACAAAACCTTGGTGTAAATAGCTCCAGGAGATAAATGAAAATTAACAGCGCTAGCTCGTTCCTGTCTCTTAGCATGGCTCTCCCCTGCAGGGTTTTAACCATCAACTCTGTAATTATTTCTCTAATGTGAGGTTCGCAGACCAAATTAGAAGCGCTACAGCTAGCCAATCTAACCTGAACTAACCTGGCTTCTCCTATCTGCTCGTCCGCTTTTGTACAAATCATGCAACCTTTGAGCTCCTGTGTTAGTACCTGGGGGGCGAGAGAGTGAACACACAGACTGACGGATCGACGAGGGAAATTAAGATGGCTAGCTTTATATCCTCTACACATACTGAAGGATGATGGATATATACACCCTTTAGGATGTACATCACAAATTAGGAAACAATGTAGGGAACATGTGGAGAGTTAGAGAGAGAGAGAGAGAGAGATAAACAATTTAATTGACCTTTCAGCTTCCCTATCAAATCAAAACATTTCAAGCAGACAACCTAAGAAAATTAACAACAATGACAAATGGTTTGATGAAGAATGCTAACACCAAAGAAAGAAATTGAGAAACCTTTCCAACCAAAAACACAGAGAACCAGATAACCTGAGTCTATGCCTTCACTATGGTGAATCACTAAAACAAAACAGAAATACACTATGGAAAAAGATTCAATGTACAGTTGAAGTCGGAAGTTTACATACACCTTAGCCAAATACATTTAAACTCAGTTTTTCACAATTCCTGACATTTAATCCTAGTAAAAATTCCCTGTCTTAGGTCAGTTAGGATCACCACTTTATTTTAAGAATGTGAAATCTCAGAATAATAGTACAGAGAATGATTAATTTCAGCTTTTATTTCTTTCATCACATTCCCAGTGGGTCAGAAGTTTACATACACTCAATTAGTATTTGGTAGCATTACCGTTAAATTGTTTAACTTGGGTCAAACATTTCGGGTAGCCTTCCACAAGCTTCCCACAATAAGTTTCGTGAATTTTGGCCCGTTCCTCATGACAGAGCTGGTGTAACTGAGTCAGGTTTGTAGGCCACCTTGCTCGCACACGCTTTTTCAGATCTGCCCACAAATTGTCTATATGATTGAGGTCAGGGCTTTGTGATGGCCACTCCAATACCTTGACTTTGTTGTCCTTAAGCCATTTTGCCACAACCTTGGGGTCGTTGTCCATTTGGAAGACCCATTTGCGACCAAGCTTTAACTTCGTGACTGATGTCTTGAGATGTTGCTTCAATATATCCACATAATTTTCCTACCTCATGATGTCCTCTATTTTATGATGTGCACCAGTCCCTCCTGCAGCAAAGCACCTTCACAACATGATGCTGTCACCCCGTGCTTCACAGTTGGGATGGTGTTCTTCGGCTTGCAAGCGTCCCCCTTTTTCCTCCAAACATAACGATGGTCATTATGGCCAAACAGTTCTATTTTTGTTTCATCAGACCAGAAGATATTTCTGAGGTCTTGGCTGATTTCTTTTGATTTTCCCATGATGCCAAGCAAAGAGGCACTGAGTTTGAAGGTAGGCCTTGAAATACATCCACAGGTACACCTCCAATTGACTCAAAATATGTCAATTAACATATCAGAGGCTTCTAAAGCCATAACATCATTTTCTGGAATTTTCCAAGCTGTTTAAAGACACAGTCAACTTAGTGTGTGTAAACTTCTGACCCACTGGAATTGTGATCCAGTGAATTATAAGTGAAATAATCTGTCTGCAAACAATTGTTGGAAGAATTACTTGTGTCATGCACAACGTAGATGTCCTAACCGACTTGCCAAAACTATAGTTTGTTAACAAGAAATTTGTGGAGTGGTTGACAAATGAGTTTTAATGACCTCAACCTAAGTGTATGTAAACTTCCGACTTCAACTGTAATGAATTGAATCATCCATAGAATCTAACCAATTCTGGGAAAATTGGAACACACTAAACAAACAACAACATAAAGTTATCTGTCCAAAACAGAGTGCTTGTTGAATGAACTACAAGAAAAAATACAAACCCTCAAACCCAAAAAGGCCTGTGGTATCATGATGGTATCATACATGAAATTATGAAATATACAGACCACAAATTCCAATTGGCTATACCTCTGCATTATCATTAACAGCAGATTATTACATTTCCTCAGTGATATTTTTTTCTGAGCAAATGCCAAATTGTCTTTTTCCAAATGACGCTATGACAGACCACGTATTCACCCTGCACACCCTATTTGACCAACAAACAAAACAAAAGCAAAGTCTTCTCATGTTTGTTGACTTAAAAGAAGCTATTGACTCAATTTGGCATAAAGGTCTACTATTCAAATGAATGGAAAGTGATGTTGGGGGAAAAACATATGACATTATAAAATCCATGTACACAAACAACAAATCCATGGTTAAAATTGGCAAGAAAACACACACATTTCTTTCCACAGGGCCATTGAGTGAGACAGGGATGCAGCTTAAGCCCCATCCTCTTCAACATATATATCAACGAATTGGTGAGGGCACTAGAACAGTCTGCAGTACCCGGCCTCACCCTACTAGAATCTGAAGTCAAATGTCTACTGTTTGCTGATGATCTGGTGCTTCTGTCCCAAACCAAGGAAGTACCACAGCAGTAACTATATCTTCTGCACAGATTCTGTCAGACCTGTGCCCTGACAGTAAATCTCAGTAAGACAAAAATAATAGTGTTCCAAAAAAGGTCTAGTTGCCAGGACCACAAATCAATTCCATCTAGACACCGTTACCCTAGAGCACACAAAAAAACTATACTTAAACATCAGCGCCACAGGTAACTTCCACAAAGTTGTGAACGATCTGAGAGACAAGGCAAGAAGGGCCTTCTATGCTATCAAAAGGAACATCAAATTTGACATACTAATTAGGATCTGATAAAAAATACTTGAATCGGTTATAGAACGCATTGTCCTTTATGGTTGTGATGTCTCACCAACCAAGAAATGAGACTTAAACCAAATTGAGACTCTGCATGCAGAATTCTGCAAAAATATCCTCTGTGTACAATGTAAAACATCAAATAATGCATACAGAGCAGAATTAGGCCAATACCCACTAATGATCAAAATCCAGAAAATAAACTTTAAATTCTACAAACACCTAAAGGGAAGCGATTCCCAAACCTTCCATAACAAAGCCATCACCTACAGAGAGATTAACCTGGAGAAGAGTCCCCTAAGCAAGCTGGTGCTGGGGCTCTGTTCACAAACAGACCCCACAGATCCCCCAGGACAGCAAAACAATTAGACCCAACCAAATTATGAGAAAACAAAAAGATAATTACTTGACACACTGGAAATAATTAACAAAACAACTGAGCAAACTAGAATGCTATTTGGCCCTAAACAGAGAGCACACCGTGGCAGAATACCTGACCACTGTGACTGACCCAAAACGAAGGAAATCTTTGACTATGTGCAGCCTCAGTAAGCATAGCCTTGCTATTGAGAAAGGCTGCCAAAGGCAAAACTGCCTCTCAAGAGAAGACAGGCTGTGTGCACACTGCCCACAAAATCAGGTAGAAACTGAGCTGCACTTTCTAACCTCCTACCAAATGTATGACCATATTAGAGGCACATATTTCCCTCAGATTACACAGACACACAAAGAATTCGAAAACAAATCCAATTTCGATAAACTCCCATATCTACTGGGTGAAATACCACACTGTGCCATCACAGCAGCAATATTTGTGACCTGTTGCTTCAAGAAAATGGTAATCAGTGACAAACACCATTGTAAATACAACCCATATTTATGTTTATTTATTTTCCCTTTTGTACTTTAACTATTTGCACATAATATGTACTTTAACTATTTGCACATAATATGACATTTGCAATGTCTTCATTATTTTGGAACTTTTGCAAGTAATATTTACTTTTCACTCTGTATTGTTTATCTCACTTTGTTTAAACCATTTCACCTGCTTTGGCAATGTAAACATATGTTTCACATGCCAATAAAGCCACTTGAATTGAATTGAGAGGGGGGGGGGGACTGAGGATGAGAGTCAAGGCACGAGGGTAAACAATGGGACTCCCAGTCAGATGCAAACACATCTGACCGATGGACAATGAAACACACACACCACCTGATGACTTCAGAATTATTTTATTCAATAGCTTTTAATAGTTTTGTTCCCAAATTGAAGGTTAGGACTAACAATCAGAAAGATCATAGGATATCTAGAGGCAAAATGGTTCTGAAACATAATTTAACTTTCTTTCCTGTTCTCATGATTTTTATGACTTTGTAAATTGAAATAGGCATCCCCATAATGGTTTTAAAATTATAGCATACAGAATTAAATATAACATGTATTAAAAAAATATAACATGTACCACGTTGATAACATACTTTGATTGCACAGA
>NC_034191.2:66240787-66249522 GCF_002021735.2 Oncorhynchus kisutch | reverse complement strand
GAGAAACATAATTGACGTGACCCTTCAGCAATATATAACTAAAGAATAGCATAGCATCGGCCCAGTAACAGGGTATAATGGTGTGTATGTGTGGGAATGTAGTGAGACATGATGACAGTGAGCATGTAAGTGGGCTTTAATCTGGATGTACAGTAGATGGCTGGATGATGACTATGTGTAGCATTAGGGTAATGATACGTAATCCTAGTGCACTGAGAAACTAACACAATGTGGATGTCAACAGGTACAGTATGCAGGACATACATTCACCATAAACTGCACATGGCATCATCATCTCACTGTAAATAGAAACTGGGTAGTTTGGATCCTGGATGCTGATTCTAATTATGCTGGTAACCAGTTTAAAATAGCAATAAGGCACCTCAGGGGTTTGTGGTATATGGCCAATATACCACGGCTAAGAGCTGTATCCAGGCACTCCCTGTTGTGTCATGCAGCCATTAGCTGTGGTATATTGGCCATATACCACACACCCCTCCTCGGGCCTTATTAATTCATTCACACACACATAAACACTTATATGTATCGAAAATCATCTGGAATGCTCTTCGGTATTTGTAATTACGGTAGCACCATGCACATTCTCAGAGATACCTCACATACTGTACATCAACTAACTCTCAGGTGGAATCCATTGTACCCGGACGTCTCCAGTGATAACATAGCAGAGAGACAAATATCTTCACACCAAAACATGCTCTGAGCGAGTGCTTTACCCGCATTCTGTGATGCCCTCATTTAGAACACCTCTATATGTACACACAAACTCAATTAGACACACGTGTGGATGGATGCAATAACCCACACATGGTGCAAGCATAAAACACACGCACACACATGATCTTTCTCTTTAAGGCAAAAAGTAACCAACAAAGAAAAAACAACAGACCCCTCGTCTCGCTTTCAACTCAGACCTCCAACATCAAACAGCTGTTGTATTTCTACCATGCTTTACATTCAGTGTACTTACTCCTCTTTCAGACAGTTCCTTTCACTTTGTGTACCACTCAAGACATCTAACCTTGCCAAGGCCAGAGAATGAATGGACTGCGGGACGTTATACAGAGTCCTTGTCTAACGCCGCGCTGCACCTTTCAGACAGTCCATTTGGCTACGCTACTAATGCTGAGGATGATACTATGCACCACATGTAGCAGCAGCAGGATGAATAACATTGGGCTTCTTCAGGCTCGAATCAAATTCTTTATGTGGTGTAGAGACTGTTTCTGTGTTTGGAGGCAATAGTTATAAGTGGTGTAGAGACTGTTTCTGTGTTTGGAGGCAATAGTTATAAGTGGTGTAGAGACTGTTTCTGTGTTTGGAGGCTATAGTTATAAGTGGTGTAGAGACTGTTTCTGTGTTTGGAGGCTATAGTTATATGTGGTGTAGAGACTGTGTCTGTGTTTGGAGGCTATAGTTATAAGTGGTGTAGAGACTGTTTCTGTGTTTGGAGGCTATAGTTATAAGTGGTGTAGAGACTGTTTCTGTGTTTGGAGGCTATAGTTATATGTGGTGTAGAGACTGTGTCTGTGTTTGGAGGCTATAGTTATAAGTGGTGTAGAGATTGTTTCTGTGTTTGGAGGCTATAGTTATATGTGGTGTAGAGACTGCTTTTTCAAAAAAGGTAATCTGAACAGTTGTGAATCAGAATAGAGAGAGAGCAATGTAGATAGGAAGCTCTAGGAGGAGGGATAGAAAGATACAAAGAGAGAGAGAGAGAGAGAGAGAGTGAGAAGGAGAGACAGTGAGGCAGTGAGAAAGAGAGACATTGAGAAAGAGAGACAGTGAGAAAGAAAGACAGTGAGACTGTGAGGAAGAGAGACAGTGAGAAAGAGAGACCGTGAGAAAGAGAGACAGAGAGACAGAGACAGTGAGAAAGAGAGACCGAGAGAAAGAGTCAGAGAGAAAGAGAGCCCGTGAGAAAGAGAGACCACGAGAAAGAGAGGCCATGAGAAAGACAGACAGAGAGAAAGAGAGTCTGTGAGAAAGAGAGACAGAGAGATAGAGACATGGAGAAAGAGAGACCGTGAGAAAGAGAGACAGAGAGACAGTGAGAAAGAGAGACAGAGAGAAAGAGAGACCGTGAGAAAGAGAGACTGTGAGGAAAAGAGAAAGTGAGACAGAGAGAGTGAGAAAGAGAGACTGTGAGAAAGCGAGACAGTGAGAACGAGAGACAGGGAGAAAGAGAGACAGAGAAAAGAGAGACCGTGAGAAAGAGAGACAGAGAGAAAAAGAGACTGTGAGACAGAGAGAAAGAGAGACAGTGAGAAAGAGACAGAGAGACAGTGAGAAAGAGAGACAGTGAGGAAGAGAGACAGTGATACAGAGAGAAAGAGAGACAGCGAGAAAGAGAGACAGAGAGAGAGACAGTGAGAAAGAGAGATAGTGAGAAAGAGAGACAGAGATACAGAGAGAAAGAAAGACAGTGAGAAAGAGAGAACGTGAGAAAGAGAGACAGAGAGAAAGAGAGAAAGAGAGACAGAGAGAAAGAGAGACAGAGAGAAAGAGAGACCATGAGAAAGAGAGACAGAGAGAAAGAGAGACAGAGAGACAGTGAGAAAGAGAGACAGTGAGAAAGAGAGACAGAGAGATAGAGAGAAAGAGAGACAGTGAGACAGTGAGAAAGAGAGACAGTCAGACAGAGAGACAGTCAGACAGAGAGACAGTGAGAAAGAGAGACTGTGAGAAAGAGAGACAGTGAGGCAGTGAGAAAGAGAGACAGAGAGACAGAGAGACATAGAGACAGAGAGAAAGAGAGACAGAGAGAAAACAAAGAGACAGTGAGAAAGAGAGACAGTGAGGAAGAGAGACAGTGATGAAGAGAGAAAGAGAGACAGTGAGAAAGAGAGACAGAGAGACCGTGAGAAAGAGAGACAGAGAGAGAGACAGTGAGAAAGAGAGATAGTGAGGCAGTGAGAAAGAGAGACATTGAGAAAGAGAGACAGTGAGAAAGAAAGACAGTGAGACTGTGAGGAAGAGAGACAGTGAGAAAGAGAGACCGTGAGAAAGAGAGACAGAGAGACAGAGACAGTGAGAAAGAGAGACCGAGAGAAAGAGAGTCAGAGAGAAAGAGAGACCGTGAGAAAGAGAGACCACGAGAAAGAGAGGCCATTGAGAAAGACAGACAGAGAGAAAGAGAGTCTGTGAGAAAGAGAGACAGAGAGATAGAGACATGGAGAAAGAGAGACCGTGAGAAAGAGAGACAGAGAGACAGTGAGAAAGAGAGACAGAGAGAAAGAGAGACCGTGAGAAAGAGAGACTGTGAGGAAAAGAGAAAGTGAGACAGAGAGAGTGAAAAAGAGAGACTGTGAGAAAGCGAGACAGTGAGAACGAGAGACAGGGAGAAAGAGAGACAGAGAAAAAGAGAGACCGTGAGAAAGAGAGACAGAGAGAAAAAGAGATTGTGAGACAGAGAGAAAGAGAGACAGTGAGAAAGAGACAGAGAGACAGTGAGAAGAGAGACAGTGAGGAAGAGAGACAGTGATACAGAGAGAAAGAGAGACAGCGAGAAAGAGAGACAGAGAGAGAGACAGTGAGAAAGAGAGACAGAGAGAAAGAGAGAAAGAGAGACAGAGAGAAAGAGAGACAGAGAGAAAGAGAGACCATGAGAAAGAGAGACAGAGAGAAAGAGAGACAGAGAGACAGTGAGAAAGAGAGACAGTGAGAAAGAGAGACAGAGAGATAGAGAGAAAGAGAGACAGTGAGACAGTGAGAAAGAGAGACAGTCAGACAGAGAGACAGTCAGACAGAGAGACAGTGAGAAAGAGAGACTGTGAGAAAGAGAGACAGTGAGGCAGTGAGAAAGAGAGACAGAGAGACAGAGAGACAGAGAGAAAGAGAGACAGAGAGAAAGAGAGACCATGAGAAAGAGAGACAGAGAGAAAGAGAGACAGAGAGACAGAGAGAAAGAGAGACAGTGAGACAGTGAGACAGTGAGACAGTGAGACAGTGAGACAGTGAGAAAGAGAGACCGAGAGAAAGAGAGTCAGAGAGAAAGAGAGACCGTGAGAAAGAGAGACCACGAGAAAGAGAGGCCATTGAGAAAGACAGACAGAGAGAAAGAGAGTCTGTGAGAAAGAGAGACAGAGAGATAGAGACATGGAGAAAGAGAGACCGTGAGAAAGAGAGACAGAGAGACAGTGAGAAAGAGAGACAGAGAGAAAGAGAGACCGTGAGAAAGAGAGACTGTGAGGAAAAGAGAAAGTGAGACAGAGAGAGTGAGAAAGAGAGACTGTGAGAAAGCGAGACAGTGAGAACGAGAGACAGGGAGAAAGAGAGACAGAGAAAAAGAGAGACCATGAGAAAGAGAGACAGAGAGAAAAAGAGATTGTGAGACAGAGAGAAAGAGAGACAGTGAGAAAGAGACAGAGAGACAGTGAGAAAGAGAGACAGTGAGGAAGAGAGACAGTGATACAGAGAGAAAGAGAGACAGCGAGAAAGAGAGACAGAGAGAGAGACAGTGAGAAAGAGAGATAGTGAGAAAGAGAGACAGAGATACAGAGAGAAAGAAAGACAGTGAGAAAGAGAGACCGTGAGAAAGAGAGACAGAGAGAAAGAGAGACAGAGAGACAGTGAGAAAGAGAGACAGTGAGAAAGAGAGACAGAGAGATAGAGAGAAAGAGAGACAGTGAGACAGTGAGAAAGAGAGACAGTCAGACAGAGAGACAGTCAGACAGAGAGACAGTGAGAAAGAGAGACTGTGAGAAAGAGAGACAGTGAGGCAGTGAGAAAGAGAGACAGAGAGACAGAGACAGAGAGACAGAGAGACAGAGAGAAAGAGAGACAGAGAGAAAGAGAGACCATGAGAAAGAGAGACAGAGAGAAAGAGAGACAGAGAGACAGAGAGAAAAGAGAGACAGTGAGACAGTGAGACAGTGAGAAAGAGAGACAGTCAGACAGAGAGACAGTCAGACAGAGAGACAGTGAGAAAGAGAGACTGTGAGAAAGAGAGACAGTGAGGCAGTGAGAAAGAGAGACAGAGAGAAAGAGAGAAAGGGAGAAAGCGAGACAGTGAGAAAGAGAGACAGTGATACAGAGAGAAAGAGAGACAGAGAGAAAGAGACAGTGAGAGAGAGAGATAGTGAGAAAGAGAGACAGAGATACAGAGAGAAAGAGAGACAGTGAGAAAGAGAGACAGAGAGAGAGACAGTGAGAAAGAGAGACAGTGAGAAAACAGAGAGACAGTGAGAAAGAGAGACAGTGATGAAGAGAGAAAGAGAGACAGTGAGAAAGAGAGACAGAGAGACCGTGAGAAAGAGAGACAGAGAGAGAGACAGTGAGAAAGAGAGATAGTGAGAAAGAGAGACAGAGATACAGAGAGAAAGAGAGACAGTGAGAACGAGAGACAGAGAGACAGAGAGAGAGACAGTGAGAAAGAGAGACAGAGAGAGAGATAGTGAGAGAGACAGTGAGAAAGAGAGACAGTGAGAAAGAGAGACAGTGAGAAAGAGAGAGTGAGAAAGAGAGACAATGAGAAAGAGAGACCGTGGGAGAGGCGAAAAGAGCCGCATAAAGTATAGTGAAATGCCTTTATTGCAAACTCCAAAAAAACTCAAAACCCATCAGTGCAATAATCAATGACAATGTATTATTAGAAAAAACATGAAATACACAATATCACCTTATCCATTATACATCCATCCACAGAATAGAACCTATAAATCACTTGCATTGACTCTTCTCTCTTCCCGTATTGCCCTACACAGATCCAAATGTTTGTTTACTATTACAGAAAAACAGTCAGGTGTTCGATAGCGTTGTCCATCTACATTTATACAATGACAGTATCAGATGGATAACAAGAGTGGCGACGGCCCGTCAATACTGCTATGAGAGAAATCCAATCATCTGCACTGGTAAAAGCTGTCCCGGCTATAGGGACAAAACTCACAGAAAGAGACACACACACTGCATACAGGGAGGATACAGGGAGTCTATCGACAGATGTTGGCTGCTTTCAATCCAACCATGTCTGCTCTGCATTATCACTGATGAACTCATCAAAGAGGAAAGAAAGGAGAGAGGGGGAGAGACATCCCAGCTTCAAGTGATTTCAAAGCACACGGGCTATACTCCCAAGTCCCTGAGAACTAGGGCTATCGCTGAACGCAAGCCATTTCCATCTACGGGGCCCACAGATCGATTTACAAGCAAAGATTTCTTTACTTCCAATAGGTTAGGAATAAATATTCTCAACCTGTCCACACACACACTCACAAACATACACATGCATTCACCCACGCATTCACCCAAGCACACACATATACCCGGCCCAGGGCTTTTAGTGTGTGCTAAGGGTCATGTTAGGGTCAGTAGTAAATTGGCAGAGGGCAGGAGGCCTCACAGCTAAGGTTATGGAGGAAAATTCATTAGGCTTCTACAGCACGGTGATGTCAACAGATTACTGATGCCTTGATGCTCAGACACTAGAAAGGTAACAAAATATTGCACACAATTACAGTGGGACAGATAATGCATTTACACATGATTAGATGCGGCAATAGTCTATAGTTATATTTTCAGATTGAGAAGCACAAATAGTGGAAAAGATAAGAACACATTTGAATCAACACACCGTGTACCAATTTCAAATGATTACCGCTCACTAGTTGCTTTGTTTCAACTTCCAAGACCATAAATCCACTCCCTGTGATCAGGCGGTCCCCGAACATGGCTGAGATGCTGTGAGATGGGGGAGAACAGTTGTGATCTGAGAGCCCAGGGCAGGGCAGCCACATGTCACACCACGCCGAGTCTGTTCTGTCTGTCTGTCAAACATACACCACGCTGGTGTCTTTAACAACCAATTAGACTCATTACCACATGATTAGAGACAAGGGAGCCTGGGGGAGACGTATGCTGCTTGTTGAAGAAGAGAGCAGGAAAGAGGGCTTTACCACTTGGCAATTCATCAGTGAGTGAGACAAGAGAGGATGGGTGAGGAGAGAGACTAAGGGAGTCATGGTAGAGAGGGTGAGAGAAGAAGGACTGGGTGAAAATGACAAAACATGTTGAGTCATGTCCCATGGTGTTTTTCACTCCTTTTCTCGACATGCACACCTTTCTTTTAGTCCCACTTCTCTCTTTCTTTCCCTCATACATCTCTCTCTTCCCCCCTGACATCCTCTCACAACAACAAAACACACTTTTGTTTGTCTCATATCGACTTGTTTGTGACAAAGATATTATCACTTTGATGAAGATAATTGTTTCCGGCCTAGAGGAATGTGTTATGGTCATAACATATATCTGCATGTTAGATGGCCTGGCTTAGGGATTATAGACTAATGATAATTCTACATATGGTCGACTGGATAAAGCAGCTTTAGCAGAGAGATCGTGAACCCAATCTGAATGAGATTATCCCCAGCAGAAATTGTAACAATTTTGGATGCTCTACAGACCATAAGTAATATTTCAACTAACTCTCTACTAGCCCTAACCCTAACCTTAACCCTATCCTAACCCTACATTTAACCTTTACACTAGCCCTAACCATAACCCTAACCTTAACCCTAACCCTAAACTTAACCCTAACCCTAACCCTAACCTTAACCCTATCCTAACCCTAACCATAACCCTATCCTAACCCAAACCTTAACCCTATCCTAACCCTAACCCTAACCCTAACCTTAACCCTATCCTAACCTTAACCCTATCCTAACCCTAACATTAATCCTATCCTAACCCTAACCCTAACCATAACCCTATCCTAACCCTAACCTTAACCCTATCCTAACCCTAAATTTAACCTTTACTCTAACCCTAGCCCTAACCCTAACCTTAACCCTACCCTAACCCTAAATTTAACCTTTACCCTAACCCTAGCCCTAGCCCTAACCCTTATCCTAACCTTATTAACACTATGCTAACCCTAAATTGAACCTTTACCCTAACCCTAGCCCTAACCCTAACCTTAACCCTATCCTAACCCTAAATTTAACCTTTACCCTAGCCCTAGCCCTAACCCTAACCCTAACCCTAACCTTAACCCTATCCTAACCCTAAATTGAACCTTTACCCTAACCCTAGCCCTAACCCTAACCCTAACCCTATCCTAACCCTAAACTTAACCTTTACCCTAACCCAAACCCTAACCTTAACCCTATCCTAATCCTAAATTTAACGTTTACACTAGCTCTAACCATAACCCTAACCTTAACCCTAAACTTAACCCTAACCCTAACCCTAACCCTAACCCTAACCCTAACCCTTAACCTTTACCCTAGCCCTAACCATAACCATAACCCTACCCCTAACCCTATCCTAACCCTAAACTTAACCTTTGCCCTAACCCTAACCCTAAACATTAATCTAACCCTAATCGTAACCTTAGCAAGCAGTTGCTTATCAACAGATATTTTGTTGATAGTATGATGATCTGTAAAGACTCTTCAATCTCTACAGGATCGGAGGGGCCCCTGCGGGACGGTTGAGCTAACATAGGTTAATGCGATTAGCATGATGTTGTAAGTAACAAGAACATTTCCCAGGACATAGACATATCTGATATTGGCAGAAAATTTAAATTCTTGCTAATCTAACTGCACTGTCCAATTTACAGTAGCTATTACAGTGAATGAATACCATGCTATTGTTTGAGGAGAATGCACAGTTAGTTATGTATTAATAAACCAATTAGGCACATTTGGGCAGTCTTGACACAACATTTTGAACAGAAATGCAATGGTTCATTGGATCAGTTTAAACTTTGC
>NC_034191.2:66223287-66235787 GCF_002021735.2 Oncorhynchus kisutch | reverse complement strand
CACACACATATCTTTGTTTTACTATCCTTGTGGGGTCAAAAAATTGATTTCCATTCAAAATCCTATTTTCCCTAACCTTATTATAACTCCTAACTGTAACCCCACAGTAAGGCTAATGCTAACCCTAATTGTAAACCACAAAACTAACCCCTAACCATAAAATCATATTTTTCCTTGTGGGGAAATGTCCCCACTTGGCCGAAAATGTTTGGTTTTACTTTCCTTGTGAAGACTTCTGGTCCCCACAAGGATAGCAAAACCAAAAACACACGCGATTTGTGGGCACACACAGAGGTAATTTGTGGGCACACACACACATACAAAAACACAATCTGGGGCTAAAGTGCTTCCCCAATACACAGCATTCAGAGATTCCTAATGTCAGAGTGAACCTGAGTGGAGAGAGGGGCAGAGGAACAGAGGAACAGGGGACAGAGGGGAGTTACTGTCCTCTGGTACTGCAGTAATGTAGGAGATGGGTGAGGAGAGAAGCACAGACAGAAGGGAGGCATACTTGTATGTTTTCGTTGTTGTTGTTGCTGTTTATTTGCTTTCTTTAAACACAACAAAAAATCTTTGTCTCTATTTCCTTCTCTCTATTGCACATGTTCTATACTTTCTGCCTGGGGGTGTAACTCAGAGGAGACAGAGATCACACTGTTCGGCTCACCTCTAAAGTACCGGCTTCAGGCACTCACATACTCTGTGTCGGTGTACCGTACAGGTGTGTGTAACCTGCGTGCATGTGAACTACACACCCAACGATAGATACAGAAAGCTACTCACACTGATATACTGTACACCCTTCCTCCCTCAAACTCAAATCAAATCAAATCAAAGGAACTACAGTATACACTACTGCAGTACTACACACATGTTCGGAGAGGAGGAGTGAGAGAAAGAGGAGTGAGAGAAAGAATAGTGAGAGAAAGACTAGTGAGGATGGGTGAGTAAAGATGATGTCTGGAGTCACAGGAAAAGTCAAGGACCTCTGAAATGATTGTATCGGATAACTGGAAAATTAAGGAAGAAAGGGAGAGAGACAGAGGATGAGGGGGAGAGATAGTGGGGAAAGAGAGAAAGAGAAGGAGAGTGAGGGACAGAGAGAGAGAGAGAGAGAGAGAGAGAGAGAGAGAGAGAGAGAGAGAGAAAGAGAGAGAGAGTGTGTGTGTGGGGGGTCATTTTGAAAATTGAATCAATCAGTAGATTAATAATTTAACTCATGGCATGTGATGGTGTAATGAAAAATGTACATAACACTTACCCTGAAAAAAGTACATATTACCGGCATCACTGCATGACCTAGGTTATATGACACAAAACATGTCTCTGACAGAGGGTGGAAGACATAGCACTCTTCCAATGCATAAAAAAACATACGGGATTTAATCAGTCAAAAATGTCAAACGTCCTTCAGCAATTCTTTTACTTTTACTGTTAAAAAGTGACATCCCAAGTATAAATACAGTAAATACAACTGCAAACGTAAAGAAGTTGGTCTGATGGGAATCCTTGATGTCATTAGCCTCCCCCTTGCCTGAGGAATAATAGAGACACAATGCAGGACAAAAGGTATCTTGGATCCAGAATAAACTCTGCAATTCATTTTTTTGTCAAGAACTAAACTCAAACTGGGTTTAGGAAACTACCCCTAAATTATTCCATACTGCTTAGAGTGGAGCGATGTACGGGCTGTAAATCCGTAATATGGTAGTATGGATATTGTTACCGGTACTCCTTGTAAATAGCCTCCTTATTGTTATTTTATTACGTTACTATTTTCTAGTTTTATTTGCTAATTGTCTTACTTTTTAAAACTCTGCAGTGTTGGGTAAGGGCTCGTTAGTAAGCATTTCACAGTAAAGTCTACACCTGTTGTATTCGGCGCATGTGAGAAATACCATTTGATTTGATTTGATTTGGATATAGGAACGTGTTCATCAGACATCTCTGAAAAACAGACACAAGATGTACTGTAGATAGAAACCAACAGCCAAACCAATAAACAAACAAACATAACAACCCTGCCAATCTTTGCCCCAAGGGCCATGAAACAAACTGGTATTGTGATTCATTTGAAGGTAGCAAACACACCTGGTGCCACTGTGAGAGAGGTAATTCAAGAGAGAGCGAGAAAGCACATGAGACTCTACTGGATTTCAAAAATAACACTCACCCCAGCTTTTTTTTTACAATAGGGAAATGGGCAGACTAGATTGCATTCCGCAGTATAAGAAGATACAATGAGAGACTAGAGAATTTGTGAAACAAAACAAGTATAATTGCTGTCATTGTGTGTCACATCATTTTATCAGTTGTAGGTTGTGGGTGCTGGGTGGTGTCTAGTGGCATTTTATATTTGGATCGTCACTAGAGCAAGTGAGCTGCTCTCTCAATTTCTCCTATCTCCTATCTCCCTCTCCTCCCTCTTGCTCTCTCTCCCTCTCTCTCCATCTCTCCTTCTCTCTCTCTCTCTCTGTGTCTCCCTGCCTCCCTCTCTCTCTCTCTATTGTGTTTCCTGCGTCTCTGTGTTTCTGTGGTCTACCTATGCCTCCTATTGGTACTACATGATTCCTTCTGCCCAACACAACCTCACTACCTCACACTGCAGAGAGAGAGATAAGGAGAGTGATGGAGAAAGGGAGAGGTGGACAGGAGGAGAGAGAGATGGAGATTAGGGGAGAAGGGTGGTGTGATGGAGAGGGTGACAAGGAGAGAGAGAGGGAGGGATACAGAATTGGGAAAAGAGAGAGAAGGAAAATGGGGGGGGTAAGTGAGTGAGCGAGCGAGCTGGAGATGGAGAGAGACAGGGAGAAAGAAAGGAAGGGAGAGAGGGAGAGATGGGGAGGAGGGAATCTTATGAATGTTGACACTGTCCCTCTACATAAATCTGCACATTAACTGCTTGAAATGAGACTCCCCTTTTCCTCCTTTCATCCCTCTCTCCTTCCTCTCCTCCTCTCTACCATCTTGCGTCTGATTCCGTGATGTCATTTAGAATTTCTGTCCACATCAGGGGAGACGCAGGGTTCCGAGTCATCAGTGTCATGCCACAATGCCTGATGGGTAGGAATATAAAGCAGGGGTGAAACCAGGCGGGGAGGAGGCAACGCTCCAGACTGAAATCACACCAAAATTGCCATCCTCCATTTACATTTCACATTTTAGTAATTTAGTCAAACATCTTTTTTCCATATAGCGACTTACAATGAGGACATTCAGAAGGTGAATCAATCACGTAGCTAACACGAACATCACTAGTAAAATCCTTCCAAATGAAGTGTTATGAGCAATCACACTGCTTGAGTATGAAGGAGGAGTATCAGTCTGTGAAATCTGTACAGCAAGTCTCTATGGTCAACTGAGCTATTCCAGCTGATACAATTTGTATATTTATAAATCATGTGCAGTGCCCTTGGTTATTTTTTTAAAAGGCTGACGATATTCAGATATAATAAAGGAAGTACAGAGGAAAGTCAAACAAAAAGTCCGAACACATTCTGTACACACACATTCTGTACACACACATTCTGTACACACACATTCTGTAAACACACATTCTGTACACACACATTTTGTAAACACACATTCTGTACACACACATTCTGTACACACACATTCTGTAAACACACATTCTGTACACACACATTCTGTACACACACATTCTGTAAACACACATTCTGTACACACACATTCTGTACACACACATTCTGTAAACACACATTCTGTAAACACACATTCTGTACACACACATTCTGTACACACACATTCTGTACACACACATTCTGCTAATTCATTTGGCAACAATTTCTGCTACAGTAATTTGGCAACGGAGTTATTCTGTTAGTTTATTAAACCAATAATCAACAAAAACAAAATGGAAAGAGAAGCATAACGTGAAAGTTGATCGTTTGGAATTATAGTTGTCCTCTGTCCATTTGGGGAAATAAATGTTTGTTATTAGAGCATCTGAGGAACGTTGCTCAATTTAATTTGATCTTAATCTGTTTTTTTATCCATTGAAAGGCTCTCAGAAAAATATCTTAACATTTTATGATGCAAAACAAATGCATTAATGTAATGTATTAATGTACATTGAAGATACAAATGCATTTAGACACACATTACATTCTGGAATAGATTGAAGAACAAAATAATACAATTATATTTTGCATGTACTTATGTTGATCATAAGAAAATATAAAAATCATATTACTATACTTACACAATGGCTATTTCTGGAAAGCTTGGTTTATGTAAACAGAAAGGAATACATGTAACAAACAAATTCCAATATTGATTTAGTCTCCATAGTGAAATAAAACAAATAGCAAACTACTAAATCTACTAGCATGTAAATGTATTTAAGTTTTCAGAGTGATTAGCCGACATACGGAAGTGAAGCACATAATGAATCTAGATGATGACAATACCCCAATTAATGAAAAATTGACAGTATATTGAAGTGTCATACAGACTGGGGTTGTTTCCTTGTGGGGATAAAATGCATTGCATCCCTATATGGGCAAAATATGGCATCATAAATTGGAAGCTATTCCCCTACAATTTTTATAGTATTACTGTTTAGGATAGACTGCCAGCCACATTTGGGCTACCACACAATTCCTTCCCCCCCTTTTTTTTCTTCCTGTTGATGGCTGTCCCCTCCGTTTAGGTTACTGAATTTTTATCCCAGTGAGATCTTCACAAACACAGTGAATATGTGTGAAATCTAGATCATAGACTGCATTTCTTGCACGGGGGGGGGGGGGGGGGGGGGGGGGTCTAGGTGAGGAACGACCAATGGGTGGGTCTTCCTGTGGGTCCTGCGTTTATTTCACATCTATGGGCTTAGCAACACTAAAGATAACAATTACATCATTAGTAATAGTTTCTTTTTTTAAAACAACGTCAACGCTGGCTATTCTCTCTTGGAATGTGAAAGGGCTTATTAGTCCTATTGAACATTCCAGCTGTCTTGATAAAGTAGCAGGAATGTTGATATAGAAATGTTCTAAGAAACAAACCTGCTCCAAAAGGACACATAGAATAGAGAACCATTTGTACAATCTGGCTGTTTTTTAATCAGCCCCAAACAAACTATATGTGTAATCATAATGATACATAAGAAACTCATGTATCTTGGGTGAAGGCGAAGGCGAAGACCAAGAAGGCAGAATCAATTTCCTTAAATATATTCATAGCGCCTCTTCATCCTCAGGAGGCTGAAGAAATGTGGCTTGTCACCTAAAACCCTCACAAACTTATCGTATCACCGTCTGGTACGGCAACTGCTCTACTAACAACCGCAAGGCTCTCCATAGGGTGGTGCGGTCTGAACAACACATCACCAGGGACAAACTATCTGCCCTCCAGGACACCTACAGCACCCGATGTCACAGGAAGGCCAAAAAGATCATCAAGGACATCAACCAACTGAGCCACTGCCTGTTCACCCCACTTCCATCCAGAAGGCAAGGTCAGTACAGGTGCATGAAAGCTGGGACAGAGAGACTGAAAAACAGCTTCTATCTCAAGGCCATCAGACTGTTAAACAGAAATCACTAACTCAGAGAGGCTGCTGCCTACATACAGACTTGAAATCATTGGCCACTTTAGTAAATGGATCACTAGTCACTTTAATAATGTCACTTTAATAATGTTTACATATCTTGTATTACTCATCTCATATGTATATACTGTATTTTATACCATCTATTGCATCTTGCCTATGCCGCTTGGTCATTGCTCATCCATATATTTCTATGTATATATTCTTATTCCATTCCTTTACTTAGCTTTATGTATATTAGGTAGTTGTTGTGGAATTGTTAGATTACATGTTAGATATTGCTGCACTGTCAGAACGCAATAACATCTGCTAACCATGTGTATGTAACCAATACAATTTCATTTGATTTGATTTGATTTAATGGAAAGAAAATTGCCTTTATTAATGTGTACGCTCCAAATTCATATGATCCTAAGTGTTTTTATTGTTTCAACAGCATATAGTTAGAATGACCTGAATTCCATCTGGTTATTGAGACTGATATGAAAGCCATTTTGGACATGCGAGACAAAGCTAATAAAAACAACTACACTTTCTATTCGAACAGATACACTTTCTAGTCAAACAGGCATAAAATATTATTATGATTTCATACTATTATCTAATCCTCTATTTTCTTTCATCAAGAAAATTGAAGTTCGACACACATTATGAGCTTGTCTGACCACCACACTTACTTCTGTCAACTTCAAATCTTAGAATCTACTAAAAGAGCCAGAAGATGGCATTTCATTGTTTAATTATTACAAAATCCTTCGTTCTGTGAACAATTTGAAATTGAACTAAATTAACTAAATTAATAATGATCAATACAAATTCAGTCGATGAGCCCTGGATCCTATGGGATGCCACCAAAGGTTGTATTAAAAACAATGTAACTGCATTTGCATTTGGGTTAAATAAATCACAAAAAAAGAAGATGTCAGAGTTGGAAATGTGTTCTCAACAGACACACTTTTCAGACCAGGTAGCTATTCCTCTTTACAAAGTCAAGACAAAACTTAATTTATTGATAAGGCAGAGAGCTGAATTTTCCATAAGTCATTTCTAAAGATTTAAGAACTCCTCTTCTCTCAGCAGAGGAAGCCACATGACTGGGATCCAAAATCTCTCTCAATAAACTCAAAAGGGCATTGGATAACATGAATAAAGGCAAATGGAATCAGTTAGGTCCACTATTGCTCCAAATGATTAACACAGCCGTTCATGAAGGTTCATTTGGGAGAGATGTGAATACAGCACTAATGTAGCTTTTATTTAAAAAAATGTAAGGATACCACCCAGTGTTCTAACTATCTGACCCTATCTCTGATAAACCCAGATATTAAAATGATTTCCAAAATGTTGTTGTCTCGTCTCAAAACGTACCTACCCAAATTGGTCCAAAAGGACCAAAGCAGGTTTGCAAAAAGCGTTTATCCTCGGATAACTTCATGAGAAACAACAGCTCCTTGGACTGTATCATCTCTCCATGCAGGACAAGCTTTCCATAGACTAGAATGGTCATAACTCTGGTCTGTCTTGGAACATATGGGAAATGGCTCCAATTTCATCATTATCAAAATGCTACATGCCAATCCCTCAGCTGTTATTTGAACTGGCAATATCTGCTCTGCTCTGTTCAAAATCACTAGAAGCAGCAGACAAGGCCATCAAATTGAGGTTTTGCTATTTTTATTATCGTGGCCCAGGCAATTCGTCAATAGAAGGAAATAACACCAATTTCTCTGAAATCAACTGATTACTTACGCAGACAATATTCTGATATATCTAGACAATGTATCTCAATCGCTACCAATCACATTGGAGAAAGATTTTATCATTTGAGATTCTAGATGAATGTATCTGACCAAATCAGCCCTAGTGCCTCTCAAGACCCTGATGGAGGACTCCAATTTTAAATATTTGGGAGTAAATATATTTCCTTCCTAAGATAAAAACCATTGCCAGAGACTTTAACAGAGTGCTCAAATCAATTCAATCAGACCTCAGTAGATGGAATAATATCCTAGTTGCTTTGACCAGCAGAATATCTTTGTCAAAATGAACATATTGCCACGGCTGAATTTCTGTAGTTCAATGCTTCCCATAGCTCCCCCTTCTGGCTATTGGGATAAAATTGATCGGTTTCAAAATGTATATGGCAGGGTAAACCCGGATAAAATGAACAAACTTACAAAGATGGAAAGACATGGACTATCCACACCAAACTTTAAATTGTATTTCCAGGCACTAGCATTTCACACCATCCTAAATTGGTTTCGACATGATTCTTCTGCCCCCTGGCTGAGTATAGAGAGAAGTATGCTGTCTCCTGGCTGAGTATAGAGAGAAGTATGCTGTCTCCTGGCTGAGTATAGAGAGAAGTATGCTGTCTCCTATTGCCCTGGAAGAGATCGTCTTCACTGATATATCCCTTAAACAATGTAAACTACACTGATCCTATTCATGCAAAATTGCAAAACAGTGTAACTGGGAATCAAAATGGTATGACCATACTCCGATATTTTACAATAAAATGCATCCCCTCAGTGGTCCAAATGTGGAATCCGTACCCTTTGCTGATATCATGGACAGTAATGATTTGAGAACATTCCAAGAGTTGAAAGAGACATACATATTACCAGGCATCTAACTACCGAACCATCCAATGATGTGATTCATAAATAAATTATCTGGGCTCCCGAGACAACTGATCTTTATAATATATAAACAACTTTTGGAAAGCTCATATTCTGAGCTACTCAAAAATAATGGTCCACATATATAATTGAATGTGAATATCCCTTTAACTGGAACAGAATGTGTAAAAATATGACATTGGCATCCCGTAATCTGAACCATCAATTTATAAGGACTGTGTTTAACACCAAGGAAACATTTTACAATAAAATTGGCCCAAATTCCCAAGTGTTCACTGTGCCCCCTAAATCAGGTAGACACATTCCTCCATATGATGTGGGACAGGCCTGCAGATAATGCTTCTGAGGTAAACATTGATTCAATGCTTTCCATCTATTATGTTAATTAATGATGATATGTTGGCTCTTCGATGGGAATCAGTTCACTCTCTACTAATTCACCAGTAGATACAGTTACTATTAGAAGCTCTAACATCAGAATTATCAACAGCTAGAATGAACGATACTAGTCAAGGAACAAATGAGACCTGGTCAAATATACTTCACTCTGTAAAGAATAATCTCAGCTAAAGCCCAACACATGCAAATAAACAATCCATATATCCATATAGCTAATCGGTTGTGTTGTGACAAGGTAGGAGTGGCGGTCCTCATGAGAGCCAGTTTCATCACAGCACTTGATGGTTTTTGCAACTGCACTTGAAGAAACTTTCAAAGCTCTTGACATTTTCCGGATTGATTGACCTTTATGTCTTAAAGTAATGATGGACTGTCATTTCTCTTTGCTTATTTGAGCAGTTCTTGCCATAATATGGACTTGGTCTTTTACCAAGTAAGGCTATCTTTTGTATACCACACCTACCTTGTCACAACACAACCAATTGGCTCAAACACATTAAGAAGGAAAGAAATTCCACAAAATAACTTTTAACAAGACATACCTGTTATTGAAATAAATTCTAGATGACTAGCTCATGAAGCTGGTTGAGAGAATGTCAAGAGAGAGCAAAGCTGTCATCAAGGCAAAGGGTGGCTACTTTGAAGAATCTCAAATATAAAATATATTTAGATTTGTTTAACACTTTTTTGGGTTACTACATGATTCCATGTGTGTTATTTCAGAGTTATGATGTCTTCACTAGTATTCTAGTACAATATTATTTATTTTTAATTCTTCAAGCTCTGTCAAGTTGGTTGCTAGGCGGCCATTTTCAAGTCCTGCCATAGATTTTCAAGCCAATTTAGGTCAAAACTGTAACTAGGCCACGCAGAAACATTCAATGTCGTGCTGGTAAGCAACTCCAGTGTATATTTGGCCTTGTGTTTTAGGTTATTGTCCAGAGGTGAATTTGACTCACAGTGTCTGTTGGAAAGCAGAATGAAACTAAAAAGAATAAAGAATTTAGATGCATTTCTCTTCTGATCCTTTCTAGTTGTAGAAAGGGGGATATACAAGATAAGGGCTGTTCTTTGAAGCATGTATCAGATACACATCTCTCTATAGGCACAGCCCTCTATAAAAGACATGACTCTGGCCTGTAGAAAAGACCCAACTAAATTCTAACGACCTCCTCTATGCCCGGCCACACAAAGAGAGGTCAGCGGCCATTTTACATTTCCATATTGAAAGTGTGCGTCATTTTCCCTGGGTCAGGGCAATCTCCATAGATAATGAAGCCAGTATTTGTTACGACACTACTGGTCAGTTAGGACCTTGATCCAGTGTGGGGTCCTTTTAAAACTATGGTGGAGCTGGACACCCCTGCCTGACCATAAAGCTCAGCTTAACTTGCCCCACATACAAACCAACTAAAGCAGGCTTTTCTCTGGGAGTAATCCTGCTATTGTCGGTTCTGAAAGCAAGGTGAGAGGCAAGGAGGCAGAAACACAGAGGGGTAGAGAAAGAGAGGGGGGGGGGGATGCTGAGGCCAAAACCAAGGAAGGATTCACGTCATCAGAGATCAAGAGGTTCACCTCCCCTCTGTGTCCATTTCCCTATTTCTCTTCTCTTCTCTTCTCTCTCTCTCTCTCTCTCTCTCTCTCTCTCGCTCTCTCTCTCTCTCTCTCTCTCTCTCTCTCCCTCTCCCTCTCTCTCTCTTCCCTAACCCCCTCACTCTATCGTACGGCTCATTCTCTCCCCTATCACCAGCCCCAGACCACACAGCCCGACCTCCAGTCGTTTAAACTAACTAACCCGACATAAACTTTGTGTCCGATCACCTTAAGTGTATTGGATGAGGAGAAGCATCTAGTCGATAGTTTTCCCATCCCTCGGTACAGGTTTATGGTAATGTTTGCATCGATACCAACAAAAGCCACGGTTCTCTACAAAGCCACATCAAGGAAATGAAGGACAAGGAGGGCCTTTGTCTGTGACGTGTACCATGGAGGAAGGATTTAGAGACACAGGGGTTGAGACGCCATAGGAGAGACAGGGGCAGGTGTTAGGGGCTGGCTAGTGTGTCTGTGTGAGCATTCTATCTAATGGTCTAGTGTGCTCCCGGTATGGCAGATGTATAACCTGTACACGTCTAGCCAAGACAAAGGTCAGTGAAAGGGTAGAAGTTAAGAAGAGAGGTGAGGGGAGGCCTGTCATAAACACAGTGTTAGGGTTAGGGTTAGGCCAGTAAGTGGCTATTTCTATCAGCCATTAGATAAAACATCTCAGATTAACTGGGTATCTCTCTGGTTGGATGGTGGGAAATTTATGAACGGGTCAGAACTGAGCTCAGATCAATAATCAATCTGGATTATTAAATGACAATTCCATGAAGGGATTTCTTCTTGTGGAAAAACGGGAGTGATTAATAGATCAAAATCACGATGGTTTTATGACGATTCAATATATTTGAAGGAAAATATGGAAATTGCAACTGAAACTGCAATTTTAGCTGAGATAATATGAAATAGCCTAATGTATTGATTATATTAGAGTGATACAATTAAACTGAATATTAGATATATATTTTGAGGATTTAATTGATGCATTTAATTTCATGATTGATATGTATACAAATACATATTTAAATCTATTAATTGAGTACACACAAACAAGTGGACATTTTCTGTAAAAATGGGACACAGTGAATACATAGCACATACATCGTCCTGCAGAAAAAAATGCAAATGAGGGAAATTGTTGAAAGAATTATGATAGGCTGTCTCTAATAAACAATACCATCTGCCATTGGGGCAAATTTAAGCATTGTGTTATTGGAATTAATAATACATACATATATATGTTTTTATATTTAAAGCTGTTAGTATACTGAATGATTTTTGAAAGGAAAAAACTATTTTTTTCAAAGCCTGTTAAAGAAATATAGACCAAGGAAATGGAAGCACTTAGTGGTCCTAAAAGGCTTTGTACACATCAAAGCCCTCTTCATCCCTACTAATGCCTTTCCATTTGTCTATTGCAAAAATGTCTTCATTAAAAACAAGTTGAAAAAAAAAGATTTGTAATTACGTTGATGGGTTAAATTGCCATGGAAATTAAAAGATTTAGAATAACGATGAATGCATTTTAAAAGCCTCCAAGTGCTTAGCAGAATCTTTATATCCTAATACTACAGACACGACATTTAGATTCACTGTTTCCCTACAAGAAAAACAAATTCATATTTTAGAAATATCCTGTATATTCTGTCCATTTCTTCACCTCTCACTTCCTTTTCTTTCATGTCAACCTTTCAATGCTTCCCTCTTTCTTCCCTCTCTAGGACATGCATTTGAGAAAGTCTAATTGCACTTGAATAGAGAGAGGGAGAGCGAGAGAGAACCCAGGAAGACACATCTGTCATTCAGATTGAAATTTGGTTGAATTTCAAGGACGTTTTAACCTAGTCTGTCAGGTAGGCAGGCATGCCGCTCACCACAGCACACCAATACTGCTTATTGTCTGATATACATCTCCTGACCTGGATCTCAAATTCATACTTTGTTACGTTGTGATATCAGCAAGCCCCAGCAAGGCTTGGACAACGGGATGTAACCATGACAACTTGCATCTCTGATGGTCTGTGGTTGTCAGCCATGGCGTTGACACACAGAGAGATTCAGATTGTCTCTGAGGTCTTCAGGATCTTTCTTTTGTTGTGATTCATGAGTGTGACGCGTGTGTCGGTGTGTGTGTCATTACATGTAAAGTGACATACATGTGTAATGACATTACAAAAGTATTTTTATTTAACCTTAACATAACACAACAGCAATCAAGAGATTAGTCCGATTTAAACCACCTGCCATTACTATATCGTACTAAGATATTTATTTATCTAATTCTG
>NC_034191.2:66210787-66215787 GCF_002021735.2 Oncorhynchus kisutch | reverse complement strand
CCATCTCTCCCTTTCTCTGAGAATGAAAGACCATTAGTTAAATCCATCTTTTATTTCTGTTTAAGATGTATTTAAATAGTCTTTAAAAGGTGCATTTTGATTCATAGATGCACTTATATTTTAAAATTGTATTTTGACCTTGACTTTGCCTCTCCTCTCCTCTCCTCTCACACTAACTCAGTCAGGCCAGCTAGCGTTTAATGCTCCAGCCCAGTGTTTACCCTAGGTGCTGATTTGATTTAATTGTGGTTGTCATTAGCGGACGTTAGCATATCGCTGGGAGGCACTGGTGGGAGGCTTGCTAACGGTTAGCGCTGGGCTGCTAACGAAGCACGTGTGAACCCATGCATACTTGACGTTTATCACATTAAACAACAGCACTACCAAAGGGCTGCTACTGCTGAGATGAGGAGATCCCTGCAAGGCGGTCACATGATTACACTGTGTGGTATTAGAGCCGCATACACATACAAAAGCACACTCACACACCCTCACACACACTCAGGCACACACGAACACACACACATACACAATACACACAGCAGGAGTCATCAGTGGGATCATAGAGCATCTGTCTCATACAGAGAGGTAGAGAGAGACAACAGAGACTCAGCAGGGAGTAGAACAGTAGGCCACTACAGTCACACAGTCACACACTGACTACAGTCAAACAGTCACACACTGACTACAGTCACACAATCACTCACTGACAACAGTCACACACTGACTACAGTCACACAGTCACACACTGACTACCGTCACACAGTCACACACTGACTACTGTCACACAGTCGCACACTGACTACAGTCACACAGTCACACACTGACCACAGTCACACAGTCACTCACGGACTACTGTCACACAGTCACACACTGACCACAGTCACACACTGACTACAGTCACATAGTCACATACGGACTACAGTCACACAGTCACACACTGACCACAGTCACACAGTCACACACTGACCACAGTCACACAGTCACACACTGACCACAGTCACACACTGACCACAGTCATACAGTCACACACTGACCACAGACACACAGTCACACACTGACCACAGTCACACAGTCACACACTGACTACAGTCACACAGTCACTCACGGACTACAGTCACACAGTCACACACTGACCACAGTCACACACTGACTACAGTCACATAGTCACATACTGACTACAGTCACACAGTCACACACTGACTACAGTCACACAGTCACACACTGACCACAGTCACACAGTCACACACTGACCACAGTCACACACTGACCACCGTCATACAGTCACACACTGACCACAGTCACACAGTCACACACTGACTACAGTCACACAGTCACTCACGGACTACAGTCACACAGTCGCACACTGACCACAGTCACACACTGACCACAGTCACACACTGACCACAGTCACACAGTCACACACTGACCACAGTCACACAGTCACACACTGACCACAGTCACACACTGACCACAGTCATACAGTCACACACTAACCACAGTCATACAGTCACACACTGACCACAGTTACACAGTCACACACTGACCACAGTCACACAGTCACACACTGACCACAGTCACACACTGACCACAGTCACACAGTCACACACTGACCACAGTCACACAGTCACACACTGACCACAGTCATACAGTCACACACTGACCACAGTCACACAGTCACACACTGACCACAGTCACACAGTCACACACTGACCACAGTCACACAGTCACACACTGACCACAGTCACACACTGACCACAGTCACACAGTCACACACTGACCACAGTCACACACTGACCACAGTCACACACTGACCACAGTCGCACACTGACCACAGTCACACACTGACCACAGTCACACAGTCACACACTGACCACAGTCACACAGTCACACACTGACCACAGTCACACACTGACCACAGTCATACAGTCACACACTGACCACAGTCACACAGTCACACACTGACCACAGTTACACAGTCACACACTGACCACAGTCACACAGTCACACACTGACCACAGTCACACAGTCACACACTGACCACAGTCACACACTGACCACAGTCACACAGTCACACACTGACCACAGTCACACAGTCACACACTGACCACAGTCACACAGTCACACACTGACCACAGTCACACAGTCACACACTGACTACAGTCACACAGTCACTCACGGACTACAGTCACACAGTCGCACACTGACCACAGTCACACACTGACCACAGTCACACAGTCACACACTGACCACAGTCACACAGTCACACACTGACCACAGTCACACACTGACCACAGTCACACACTGACCACAGTCATACAGTCACACACTGACCACAGTCACACAGTCACACACTGACCACAGTTACACAGTCACACACTGACCACAGTCACACAGTCACACACTGACCACAGTCACACACTGACCACAGTCACACAGTCACACACTGACCACAGTCACACAGTCACACACTGACCACAGTCACACAGTCACACACTGACCACAGTCATACAGTCACACACTGACCACAGTCACACAGTCACACACTGACAAACAGTCACACAGTCACACACTGACCACAGTCACACAGTCACACACTGACCACAGTCACACAGTCACACACTGACCACAGTCACACACTGACCACAGTCACACACTGACCACAGTCACACAGTCACACACTGACCACAGTCACACACTGACCACAGTCACACAGTCACACACTGACCACAGTCACACAGTCACCCACTGACCATAGTCATACAGTCACACACTGACCACAGTCACACAGTCACACACTGACCACAGTCATACAGTCACACACTGACCACAGTCACACAGTCACACACTGACCACAGTCACACAGTCACACACTGACCACAGTCACACACTGACCACAATCACACAGTCACACACTGACCACAGTCACACAGTCACACACTGACCACAGTCACACAGTCACACACTGACCACAGTCACACAGTCACACACTGACCACAGTCACACACTGACCACAGTCATACACTGACCACAGTCACACACTGACTACAGTCACACACTGACCACAGTCATACACTGACCACAGTCACACACTGACCACAGTCATACAGTCACACACTGACCACAGTCACACAGTCACACACTTACCACAGTCACACAGTCACACACTGACTACAGTCACACAGCCACACACTGACCACAGTCACACAGTCACACACTGACCACAGTCACACACTGACCACAGTCATACACTGACCACAGTCACACACTGACCACAGTCATACAGTCACACACTGACCACAGTTACACAGTCACACACTGACCACAGTCACACAGTCACACACTGACCACAGTCACACACTGACCACAGTCACACAGTCACACACTGACCACAGTCACACAGTCACACACTGACCACAGTCATACAGTCACACACTGACCACAGTCACACAGTCACACACTGACCACAGTCACACAGTCACACACTGACCACAGTCACACACTGACCACAGTCACACACTGACCACAGTCATACACTGACCACAGTCACACACTGACTACAGTCACACACTGACCACAGTCATACACTGACCACAGTCACACACTGACCACAGTCATACAGTCACACACTGACCACAGTCACACAGTCACACACTTACCACAGTCACACAGTCACAAACTGACTACAGTCACACAGTCACACACTGACTACAGTCACACAGCCACACACTGACCACAGTCACACAGTCACACACTGACCACAGTCACACAGTCACACAGTCACACACTGACCACAGTCACACAGTCACACACTGACCACAGTCACACAGTCACACACTGCTAAAACAACTAAATATACATAAGTAAGACCAAATGGATGTTTTCACTTCCAATACCTTTTACAGAGTAATACATACTGAATAATAAATCATGATTCACCAATGATGCTAAATAATATGTTGAACTTTTTGTTTGGGGGAGGGGTTTTATTCATTTCATCATCATTTCTGGTGTCTTAAATCAATGATGCCCTTGCAGATTGAGGGGCCTACAGTTTCTAAAGGAACTATTGATGCCAGTGTCTGATTGTACAAAGGCATTACCTCAAAGGACAACACTGTCCATCTGTCCATCCCTAATAAAGATTCTTCAATGGTTTTTCAATTATGTAAAATAGCTATTTCTATCACACAGAGCTGAAACCTTGCTCATAGAGATATAGAGATACATATATATTTCCATGTCTCTAGCAGAATTGATAAGGATCGCCTGCTGAATGTGAATTAATGATCCAAGCTCATTAATTTCACTTCTAAAGAAGAGGTTTCTGGACAGACAGGGTCATTACAGATAGAAGGCCGTACTTATTAGTATTCAATTAAACAATACAGGGTCGCTACGGGAAGCCAGAGCAAAGGCTCAGCAGGTGGGCTCTCATCTACAGACTGTCACCATAATCAGAGATAATAAATTATTATGCAGATTATCAATAGAGAAAGAGATCAATTATTATGCAGACTGTCAATAGAGGAGGAGCCACACTGTGGAGACAGCATGGGCCCGCCCCATCATTCAATATAAAGTGCATCATTACAATGTGAATGGGGAATCACACAGTGATTTTAGTGAGCTAATAATCCATAAAGGGATAGTAATGCAGAAGCTATTGTTTTGGCTCACTCCT
Source organism: Oncorhynchus kisutch (assembly GCF_002021735.2). NCBI lineage: Eukaryota > Metazoa > Chordata > Actinopteri > Salmoniformes > Salmonidae > Oncorhynchus > Oncorhynchus kisutch. The sequence goes on along the minus strand of NC_034191.2, from coordinate 66,211,103 downwards.
GGTCTAGGAGACGATAGTAGCAGTATTCAGTAGGAGAGAGTTAGTAGTGTACCATGCAGAAGGCAGTATTTGGGTGTGCTTCGTTGCTGAGCTGGGGAGAATGAGAAAATATCATTCTGTCAGGGTGATTTGATAGCGGGATGAGAAATGTCAGAGGAGGAGATGACAAATCATCCAGCGAAGGAGAGGAGACCGGGAGACACAACGTGTCATTTGTCATGAGTGTCATTTGACTGCACCCCCCTCCTTTCCTCTCCTCTCCTCTCCTCTCCTCTCCTCTCCTCTCCTCTCCTCTCCTCTCCTCTCCTCTCCTCTC
>NC_034191.2:66110787-66205787 GCF_002021735.2 Oncorhynchus kisutch | reverse complement strand
TCAGGAAGGAGACGTATTCTGTCTCCTAGAGATATACGTACTTTGGTGTGAAACATAATGATGGTCATTATGGCCAAACAGTTCTATTTTTGTTTCATCAGACCAGAGGACATTTCTCCAAAAAGTATGATCTTTGTCCCCTGGCTAAGGTGTATGTAAACTTCCGACTTCAACTGTATATATATATGAATCACTGCTCTGCAACATATACCTAAAACATGTAAGCATTTGCTGAGCTAGAACTAAGGGATAATGTTGTCTTTATTAATGTTGTTAAATGTTCTAACTAAACTCAATTAGGCCAGGAACATTCAATAGTGCTATAAAATAAAACAAAAATATGTTTAGATATTTGTACTACATATTTTAATAATCTGATGTTATAATTAAAACAATCAAGGCCTTTAGACACTTGCTGGACAATAATTGTACAAATGAAATGTTTTTTCTGGTGTCTGACGGAGCTGAGATGAATCCAGTTTTGGGGGGTTGGGGTGCATCCGTGTATGTGTGTTTGTGTGTGTGTCTGTGAAGTGTGTGCGTGTCTGTGTGTGTCTGTGTGGAGAGTGTTTGTGTGTGTATGTAGTGTGTGTGCGTGTGTGTGCATAGGTCTGCGCACATAGGCGCGTGTACATATCCTGCTGATCCCAATGCATTTTTTTACAGTGCCACATAATGAGATTTTACTAATACATTTGCATTGAGTAATATAATATAACTAGCCATCACCCATATCTTGACTAATACAGCTCCTAGTCACACCCAAGTAAAAGCCAATGTAATGATGAAAGGAGTTAGCTTAACACAGGCAACTTTAGGGCACCAAATATTATAACAAGTACTTGAAACAACCACGTTACAGTGGCTTGCGAAAGTATTCACCCCCCTTGGCATTTTTCCTATTTTGTTGCCTTACAACCTGGAATTAAAATTCATTTTTGGGGGGTTTGTATCATTTGATTTAAACAACATGCCTACCACTTTGAAAATGCTAAATATTTTTTCTTGTGAAACAAACAAGAAATAAGACAACAAAACTGAAAACTTGAGAGTGCATAACTATTCACCCACCCAAAGTAAAAATGTTGTAAAGCCACCTTATGCAGATATAACAGCTGCAAGTCTCTTGGGGTATGTCTCTATAAGCTTGACACATCTAGCCACTGGGATTTTTGCCCATTCTTCAAGGCAAAACTGCTCCACCTCCTTCAAGTTGGATAGGTTCCGCTGGTGTACAGCAAACTTTAAGTCATACCACAGATTCTCAATTGGATTGAGGTCTGGGCTTTGATTAGGCCTTTCCAAGACATTAACATTTTTCCCCTTAAACCACTCAAGTGTTGCTCTTGCAGTATGCTTAGGGTCATTGTCCTGGTGGAAGGTGAACCTCCGTTCCTTCAATTCAAATCAGTTTCCCAGTCCCAACCAATGAAAAACACCCCCACAGCATGATGCTGCCACCACCATGCTTCGCTGTGGGGATACATATGCACGCACCACTTTTCATACATATGCACGCACCACTTTTCTGTATCTTATTTTTTTTTATTTGGTATGTTCTGATTTGTGATTCTTAAGAGCAGCACACAGCATTAAAATGTCCTCTAATTTAGTAGCATCCTATAGACTAATAGAGTGGTTACCAAACTTTTTATAGTCCCGTACCCCTTCAAACATTCAACCTCCAGCTGCGTACCCCTCTAGCACCAGGGTCAGCACACTCTCAAATGTTGTTTTTTGCCATCATTCTAAGCCTGCCACACACATTATATGATACATTTATTAAACATAAGAATGAGTGTGAGTTTTTGTCACATCCTGGCTCGTGGGAAGTGGCAAAGAGCTCTTATAGAACCAGGGCACAACTAGTAATATAATAATAATCAATCATTTAGCTCTTTATTGAACCATCTTACATATAAAACCTTATGTGTTCATCGAAAATTGTGAATAACTCACCACAGGTTAATGAGAAAGGTGTGCTTGAAAGGATGCACATAACTCTGCAATGTTGGGTTGTATTGGAGAGAGTCTCAGTCTTAAATCATGTTCCACGCATATTCTGTGCCTGTATTTAGTTTACATGGAAGTGAGGGCCGAGATTCAACTCTCATATATGTGCGTGGTTGCAAAGGGCGTCAGTGTCTTAACAGTGTAATTTGCCAAGGCAGGATACTATGAGCGCAGCCCAATCCAGAAATCTGGCAGTGGCTTCTGATTAAATTCAATTTTCACAGAACCGCTTGTTGCAATTTCGATGAGGCTCTCTTGTTCAGATATCAGTAAGTGGACTGGAGGCAGGGCATGAAAGGGATAATGAATCCAGTTGTCTGTGTCATCCGTTTGGGAAAGTACCTGCGTAATTGTACACCCAACTCACTCGGGTGTCTGTAAGCTTGAGTTCTTTTGCACACAAAAAATCATACAATGATGGAAAGACTTGTGTGTTGTCCTTGTTAATGCAGACAGAGAAGAGCTCCAAATTCTTAATCACAGCCTCAATTTTGTCCCACACATTGAATATAGATGCGGAGAGTCCCTGTAATCCTAGATTCAGATCATTCAGGCGAGAAAAAACATCACGCAGATAGGCCAGTCATTTTATTTTTGTCAGTAAAACGAGCCTACTTAGGTGAGAAAAAAATATAGAAATCGACTGTTTGAAAATGTGAAGAAAAAAATCAAATTTTTATTTGGCGTACCACTGACGGCATTGTGCGTACCCCTATTTGGGTCAGTCCTGACGACCCAACAGCACTGGCGGGTGGAGCGGGTGAGCAGAGGCGGCCGCTGGTTCGACAAGGTCGTGGACTGACCCGACGTTCTGCGTTGAGGCTGATGTCCAGTGGGTCTGTTCAGGGGTCGACCCCGATGTCGGGGAGCGAGACGATCCGGACAGTTTCGATGGAATGCCTGAATCATCTCTGTGTCGAGGATATCCTTGTCGGGGACCTAGGACCGGTCTTCAGGCCCGTAACCTTCCCAGTCCACTAGATAGTGGATCTCTCAGGCATTTTCAATTAAGAATGGCCTGTATAGCGTGGGCAGGTTCCCCTCCGACGTCCAGCGGTGGGGGCGCACTGCGGGTTAAAACTGTAGGATGAAGAGGACTGAAGGTGACTGGTTTTAACAGAGACACATGGAAGGACAAGGAGATGTTATACTGACGGGGTAACTGGAGGCGGTACGAGACAGGGTTGATGCGATGGAAATGAAAGACAGGGCTGCGTTCAAGAGCACAATGAAACAGAACACAATGTTGACTAAGAAAATAAATACAGAACCTTACATCTGCAGTCTGCAGTAAAAGGCACAGTACTCAACATTAGAACATGTGACCATATAGACAGACACAATGGCAAAGTCAGAAGACTTGGAAACAGGGAATTGGGCTGTAATGAAACATAATTATATAGGATGACCATGAATGTTTTGCTAAATTATAATAATATGATTTACCATTAATAATAATATCACAATTCTCATGACGTATAAGAGGCATAGGTTACAGTCACATCAGTGAAAAATAAGAGCTTTTGCGTGTCTTCAGTATAGTTAAAGTTCACAATCATTCATATGCATGCATGCAGTGTATTTGTATCATATACCAGCAATTTACAAACAAACTTATCATCACACATCAATACTGTCCATTGACAGCTGGAGGGTGACAGTGACAAAACTTTAAGATTCCCAGTTCTTTTAGATGTATTGTGCATAAAACATGAGTTGGTTTGTGAATGGAATCCTCTAATATATCTGGGCCTACATCTTGTTGAACTGTATCAGTAGTGAGAGTCTACATGGCTAGCTGAGAGAAGCTATACTTTATTCTTCTGATACATCGTAAATCACATGAATTATAAAGCAGAGTTTGTTTTGACAAGCAGAGCAAGAGGAAAACTAAACACGCACATGCAGACATGCACACACACCCCCACACATACACTCACACACATGTATGCATATTGCACACAGGAGCACACAGGCACAAGGGGACACGCACACACAGACACACAGACAGTTTATAAAAGTCGACATGAATAAGGAATGCCCTTTTGGGTGAACATAAACATGGAAGCGTGAGGAGGAAGCTGATTATCTGGTCCAGTATTGAACAGACATACTGCAGGAGATCATGCACCACTGTCAGCAAGCGTGCACAGATAGGGCTCTACCTGTGCAGAGCATACTGTACATGTGTGTCCATGTGGCCTTCCACCCTCCAAAGTGGGCTTTTTGGTGGTGGTATAACTTCCCCCAAATGTTTTTTACCCCCTTTTTCATGATATCCAATTGGTAGTTACAGTCTTGTCCCATCGCTGCAACTCCCATACGGACTTGGGAGAGGCGAAGGTTGAGAGCCATGCGTCCTCTTCCAAAACACAACCCACACTGCTTCTTCACACACTGCTCACTTCACCCCCGAACCAATGTGTCGGAGGAAACACTGTTCAGTTGGCGATCAAGTCAGCTTGCTGGCACCCGGCCCGCCACAAGGAGTCGCTAGAGCACAATGGGACAAGGAAATCCCGGCCAGCCAAACCCTCCCCTAATCCGGATGACGCAGGGCCAGTTGTGCACCGCCTCAAGGTTCACGGCCGGCTGTGACACAGCCTGGGATCAAAGCCGGGACTGTAGTGACGCCATAAGAACTGCAATGCAATGCCTTAGACTGTTGCGCCACTCAGGAGGCCCAGTTTTGTTCCAGTTTTGCCTGACAAAAACAGAGTAGGCCTACGTTTATCCTGCCTATAAAATACAGTTTAGCAAACATATTCTGGCAAATTTATTAAGATATTTGTGAGGAAGAACAGGGCAACCCGTCTGGCAATGAGCACTCTGCTGGCATGCTGCCCTCCAAAGTGATGGCCACTGTGCAGACAGAACATGCTGTTCCATCCGATCCTGTTCCGATAAGCCATATGAATTTACTTGCTCTGGACTACAGAGAAGTGACATTATACATCCCTAGTTGATATTGGCTGCTAACATGAATGACTCCAAATGCCAGTGTAAAACGCAGTTTATTTCTGTAGCCTATCTTGCGTTTCGAAAATGCATCCCCATTTATGGCTGTACTGACAGGCTACATTTGTGCAGTGATTGTGTGTGCATGTTTGTGTGTGCACATGTACATGTGCGTGAGAGGAAGGTCGCAAGTTTTGTACCCCTCCTTCTTGAGTGTCGCGGGTCAGAAAGTTTGAAAAAAAATGGATACAAGATAGTGGGAACACATGAAGTTGGGTTGGATATAGTAATGGTACATAGGATGCATGACAGTGGCATCATATGGAGTTGGGTTGTAAATATTAATGGTACGTAGGATGCATGATAGTGGCATCATATGGAGTTGGGTCGGATATATTAATGGTACGTAGGATGTATGATAGTGGCATCATATGGAGTTAGGTTGGATATAGTAATGGTACGTAGGATGCATGAGAGTGGCATCATATGGAGTTGGGTTGGATATAGTAAGGGTACGTAGGATGCATGATAGTGGCATCATATGGAGTTGGGTTGGATATATTAATGGTACGTAGGATGCATGACAGTGGCATCATATGGAGTTGGGTTGGATATAGTAATGGTACGTAGGATGCATGACAGTGACATCATATGGAGTTGGGTCGGATATATTAATGGTACGTAGGATGCATGATAGTGGCATCATATGGAGTTGGGTTGGATATATTAATGGTACGTAGGATGCATGACAGTGGCATCATATGGAGTTGGGTCGGATATATTAATGGTACGTAGGATGCATGACAGTGGCATCATATGGAGTTAGGTTGGATATAGTAATGGTACGTAGGATGCATGACAGTGGCATCATATGGAGTTGGGTCGGATATATTAATGGTACGTAGGATGCATGACAGTGGCATCATATGGAGTTAGGTTGGATATAGTAATGGTACGTAGGATGCATGACAGTGGCATCATATGGAGTTGGGTCGGATATATTAATGGTAGGGTGACAGTATATCTTCTATATTCACTGGAATTGTAAGTGAAGCATTTATTCCAGTTCAAAATAGTTTTGCAATATTTATTCATTGGACAGCGCTACTCTCCCCTCTTCTTGTAAAAATTGCTCAAGAGTCTGTGACACAGTTGTGGGATTTATTTTGGGGGGTGCCCTTGTTTTTGTTGAGCACATGACTAGAGTGGCTGGAGTCTTAGACAATTTTTAGGGCCTTCCTCTGACACCGCCTGGTATAGAGGTCCTGGATGCCAGGAAACTTGGCCCCAGTGATGTACAGAGCCGTACGCACTACCCTCTTTAGTGCCTTGCGGTCGGAGGCCGAGCAGTTGCCATACCAGGCAGTGATGCAAACAGTCAGGATGCTCTCGATGGTGCAGCAGTAGAACCTTTTGAGGATCTGAGGACCCATGCCAAATCTTTTCAGTCTCCTGAGGGAGAATAGGTTTTGCTGTTCCCTCGTCACAACTGTCTTGGTGTGCTTGGACCATGTTAGTTTGTTGGTGATGTGGACACCAAGGAACTTGAAGCTCTCAATCTGCTCCACAACTGCCCAATCGATGAGAATGGGGGTGTACTCGGTCCTCCTTTTCCTGTATTCCACAATCATCTCCTTTGTCTTGATCACGTTGAGGGAGAGGTTGTTGTCCTGGCACCACACGGCCAGGTCTCTGACCTCCTCCCTATAGGCTGTCTCGTTGATGTCGGTTATCAGGCCTACCACTGTTGTGTCATCGACAAACTTAATGATGGTGTTGGAGTCGTGCCTGGCCGTGCAGTCATGAGTGAACAAGGAGTACAGGACGGGACTGAGAACACACCCCTGAATGGTCCCTGTGTTGAGGATCAGTGTGGCGGATGTGTTGTTACCTACCCTTAACACCTGGGGGCGGCCCGTTGTAAAAACATTTATTTTTTATTTTTTTATTTCACCTTTATTTAACCAGGTAGGCCAGTTAAGAACACATTCTCATTTACAACTGCAACCTGGCCAAGATAAAGCAAAGCAGTGCACCACAAACAACACAGAGTTACACATGGGATAAACAAACGTACAGTCAACAACACAATAGAAAAATCTATATACAGTGTGTGCAAATGTAGTAAGATTAGGGAGGTAAGGCAATAAATAGGCCATAGTGGTGAAATAATTACAATTTAGCAATTAAACACTGGAGTAATAAATGTGCAGAAGATGAATGTGCAAGTAGGGATGCTGGGGTGCAAAAGAGAAAAAAAACTATATGGGGATGAGGTAGTTGGGTGGGCTATTTACAGATGGTCTGTATACAGGTGCAATGATCTGTACGCCGCTCTGACAGCTGATGCTTAAAATTAGTGAGGGAGATATAAGATTCCAGCTTCAGTGATTTTTGCAATTTGTTCCAGTCATTGGCAGCAGAGAGCTGGAAGGAGAGGCGGCCAAAGAAGGAGTTGGACTTGAGGGTGACCACTGAAATATACCTGCTGGAGCGCTTGCTATGGGTGGGTGCTGCTATGGTGAACAGTGAGCTGAGAAAAGGCGTGGCTTTACCTAGCAAAGACTTATAGATGACCTGGAGCCAGTGGATTTGGCGACAAATATGAAGTGAGTGCCAGCCAACGAGAGCATACAGGTCGCAGTGGTGGGTAGTATATGGGGCTTTGGTGACAAAACGGATGGCACTGTGATAGACTACATCCAATTTTCTGAGTAGAGTGTTGGAGGATATTTTGTAAATGACATCATCGAATTCAAGGATCGGTAGGATAGTCAGTTTTACATGGGTATGTTTGGCAGCATGAGTGAAGGATGCTTTGTTGTGAAATAGGAAGCCGATTCTAGATTTAATTTTGGATTGGAGATGCTTAATGTGAGTCTGGAAGAAGAGTTTACAGTCTAACCAGACACCTAGGTATTTGTAGTTGTCCACGTATTCTAAGTCAGAACCGTCCAGAGGAGTGATGCTAGGCGGGCAGGTGCGGGCAGCAATCGGTTGAAGAGCACGCATTTAGTTTTACTTGTGTTTAAGAGCGGTTGGAGGCCATGGAAGGAGTGTTGTATGGCATTGAAGCTTGTCTGGAGGTTTGTTAACAGAGTGTCCAAAGAAGGGCCAGAAGTATACAGAATGTTGTCGTCTGCGTAGAGGTGGTTCAGAGAATCACTAGCAGCAAGAGCAACATCCTTTAAGTATACAGAGAAAAGAGTCGGCCCAGGAATTGAACCCTGTGGCACCCCCATAGAGACTGTCCGAGGTCCGGACAACAGGCCCCAATATTTGACACACTGAACTATATCTGAGAAGTAGTTGGTGAACCAGGTGAGGCAGTCTTTTGAGAAACCAAGGCTGTTGAGTCTGCCGATAAGAATGCGGTGATTGACAGCCTTGGCCAGGTCGATGAAGACGGCTGCACAGGATTGTCTTTTATGATAGTTATGATATCTTTTAGGACCTTGAGCGTGGCTGAGGTGCACCCATGACCCGCTTGGAAACCAGATTGCATAGCGGAGAAGGTTCTGTGGGATTCGAAATGGTCGGTGATCTGTTTCTTAACTTGGCTTTCGAAGACTTTAGAAAGGCAGGGTAGGATAGATATAGGTCTGTAATAATTTGTTTAGCCCGGCTGATTTGTAGGGGTCCAGATTTTGCAGCTCTTTCAGAACATAAGCTATCTCGATTTGGGTGAAGCAGAAATGGGGGAGGCTTGGGAAAGTTGCTGTGGGGGGTGCAGAGCTGTTGACCGGTGTAGGGGTAGCCAGATGGAAAGCATTGCCAGCCGTAGAAAAATGCTTATTGAAATGATCGATTATTGTAAATGTATCGGTGGTGACAGCGTTTCCTAGCCTCAGTGCAGTGGGCAGCTGGGAGGAGGTGCTCTTATTCTCCATGGACTTTACAGTGTCTCAGAACTTTTTGGAGTTTGTGCTACAGGATGCAAATTTCTGTTTGAAAAAGCTATGCTTTGCTGTCCTAACTGCCTGTGTATATTGGTTCCTAACTTCCTAGAAAAGTTGCATATCGCAGGGGCTATTCGATTATAATGCAGTACACCACGGGATGTTTTTGTGCTGCTCAAGGGCAGGCAAGTCTGGAATTAACCAAGGGCTATATTTGTTCTTTGTTCTTTGTTCTCTACATTTTGTGAATGGGGCATGCTTATTTAAGATGGCGAGGAAAGCACTTTTAAAGAATAACCAGGCATCCTCTACTGACAGAATGAGTTCAATATCCTTTCAGGATACCTGGGCCAGGTCGATTAGAAAGGCCTGCTAGCTGAAGTGTTTTAGGGAGCGTTTGACAGTGATGAGGGGTGGTCGTTTGACTGCGGACCCATTACGGATGATTGCAATGAGGCAGTGATCGTTGAGATCCTGGTTGAAGACAGCAGAGGTGTGTTTAGAGGACAGGTTGGTCAGGATGATGTCTATGAGGGTTCCCGTGTTTACGGACTTAGGGTTGTACCTGGTAGGTTCCTTGATAATTTATGTGAGATTGAGGGCATCTAGCTTAGATTGTAAAACAGCCGGGGTGTTAAGCATATCCCAGTTTAGGTCACCTAACAGTACAAACTCAGAAGATTAATGGGGGGCAATTAAATCACATATGGTGTCCAAGGCACAGCTGGGGGCTGAGGGGGGTCTATAACAGGCAGCAACAGTGAGAGACTTATCTCTGTAAAGGTGGATTTGTAAAAGTAGAAGCTCAAACTGTTTGGGCACAGACCTGGTTAACATGACCAATCTCTGCAGGCTATCTCTGCAGTAGATTGCAACTCCACCCCCTTTGGCAGTTCTATCTTAGTGGAAAATGTTGTAGTTGGGGATGGAAATTTCAGAATTTTTGATGGTCTTCCTAAGCCAGGATTCAGACACGGTTAGGACATCAGGGTTGGTGGAGTGTGCTAAAGCAGTGAACAAAATAAACTTAGAGAGGAGGCTTCTGGTGTTAACATGCATGAAACCAAGGCTTTTACGGTTACAGAAGTCAACAAAAGATAGCGCCTGGGGAATAGGAGTCGAACTGGGGGCTACAGGGCCTGGGTTAACCTTTACATCACCAGAAGAACAGAGGAGGAGTAGGATAAGGGTATGGCTAAAGGCTATAATAACTGGTCGTTCAGTGCGTTAGGGACAGAGAATAAAAGGAGCAGATTTCTGGGTGCGGTAGAATAGATTCAGGGCATAATGTACAGACAATGGTATGGTAGGATGTGCGTACAGTGGAGGTAAACCTAGGTGTTGAGTGACGATGAGAGAGGTTTCGTCTCTGGAGGCACCAGTTAAGCCAGGTGAGGTCTCCGCATGTGTATGGGGTGGGACAAAAGAGCTATCTAAGGCATTTTGAGTGGGACTGTGGGCTCTACAGTGAAACAGATCAGTAAGAACTAGCCAAGACAACAGTAGACAAGGCATATTGACATTAGAGAGAGGCATAAAGCAAACACAGGTGTGGACCAGGAGAGCTAAGACAACAACGGGTAAATGGTGATGAATGGGCAGAGCGGGTCAGTTAGGTACATAGAGGGCCTGAGTTCGAGGCTGGGGCCGACAGGTAAACAAAATAAGGTAACGTGTTATTGAAACAGTCCAGGCGGCATCATCTGTGTAGCTGAGTGATCATAGGGTCAAAAGAGCAGCAATAGGTGAGTCATTGTGCCATTCGGTAGTCACTACTACGCTAGGCGCGCAGGGGACACAGCATCCGGAAAAGCTAGCGGTCCGGGGCTAGTAGATGATTCTTCGACGACATCGTAACAGACCACATCGGGCGATCACGACGGCAGTCCAGTCATAATAGACCGGCTTGGCTCCGTGTCAACAATAAAGGGTCCAGGCCAATTGGCAAAGGAGGTATTGTAGCCCTAGAATTTGCTGGTATGTGGGCCTAGCTCGAGGCTAGCTCGAGGCTAGCTGGTCCTTGCTTTGGGATAGAGGCATTAGCGAACAGTAGCCACTCATTTGCAGATAGCTAGCTGCGATGATCCGGTGTAATTATCCAGAGCGGCAGGAATTCGGTGATGTGGTAGAGAGAAGCAGTCCGATATGCTCTGGGTTGATATCAAGCTGTGCAGACTGGCATGTGTTGTCCGAACTAAGGCTGGCTGGCTGGTGACCCAGAAAAAGGTGAAGCCCGCTAGCCGTGGCTAACAAAGACTAGTAGCTAGTTAGCTGGCTAGTTCCTGATGGAAGTTCCAGTTATCAGGAATAAAAATAGCAGATCCGTATCACATTGGGTGAAGCGGGTTGCAGGAAAGTATATTTAGTTCATAGATAGAAAGTGAGATTAAGATATATATGAAAAAGACCGGCTATTTACATGGGATAAGACACAGGATAAGACAAAGACAAACACACACGTCCTACTGCCACGCCATCTTGAATTTTTTGGGGATAACTTATTAGTCTTAGCAAGAACTATTATTTCCAGCTGGATAACACAACAACTAGCTCGGTAGCAAGTCTAAACAATAGAAATCATGATAATGTTAACTAGTATCACCGCCTGGTACGACAACTGCTCCGCCCACAACCGTAAGGCTCTCCAGAGGGTAGTGAGGTCTGCACAACGCATCACCGGGGGCAAACTACCTGCCCTCCAGGACACCTACACCACCCGATGTCACAGGAAGGCCATAAAGATCATCAAGCACAACAACCACCCGAGCCACTGCCTGTTCACCCCGCTATCATCCAGAAGGCGAGGTCAGTACAGGTGCATCAAAGCTGGGACCGACTGAAAAACAGCTTCTATCTCAAGGCCATCAGACTGTTAAACAGCCACCACTAACATTGAGTGGCTGCTGCCAACACACTGACTCAACTCCAGCCACTTTAATAATGGGAATTGATGGGAAATGATGTAAAATATATCACTAGCCACTTTAAACAATGCTACCTAATATAATGTTTACATACCCTACATTATTCATCTAATATGTATATGTATATACTGTACTCTATATCATCTACTGCATCTTTATGTAATACATGTATCACTAGCAACTTTAACTATGCCACTTTGTTTACATAGTCATCTCATATGTATATACTGCACTCAATACCATCTACTGTATCTTGCCTATGCCGCTCTGTACCATCACTCACTCATATATCTTTATGTACATATTCTTTATCCCCTTACACGTGTGTCTATAAGGTAGTAGTTTTGAAATTGTTAGCGAGATTACTTGTTGGTTATTACTGCATTGTCGGAACTAGAAGCACAAGCATTTCGCTACACTCGCATTAACATCTGCTAACCATGTGTATGTGACAAATAAAATTGGATTTGATTTGATTTGATTTAGTAGTAATGTAAATTGTCTTAGCTACGTTCTTCTTCTCTACCACAGATTCTTCTTCTCTACCACAACGTCTCAGACTCCAGGATGGGACAAGGCTTACGCCAAAGAAACAGATGAAGAGGAATACAGAGTTGTCAATTTCCGTTGTTACTTGATGATTAGTCTAACAATAAAAATAATTTTAATTGTCCAAGAAATGTAAGGTCTTTTTTCCGTGGCATTGAATTTCACGAAAGGAGAAGCTCATCTTTTGTTTATAGGCATTTTGACTTCGTCATGAGTAGTAAGTAATTACATAGAAATTACTCACACGTAACTTTAAAGTTACACTTAACTTTAAATAGCTAAATCCTGTGTTACAACAAGCGACAAAGATGTTCTACTTGTACAGATATTAAAGCTATGTACTCTGTAGTGGGTTAGTGTATTTATTTTCATACCTGGATGGCGCATTCAGAAGCTGACAATTCGATTGTAAGAATGAGTAACATACTTTGTAGGTACACAATAATTACAAGTACTGTAAGCAGCCGTCAAGATACGCTTCACTTTAACTAGCTTAATCCTTTGTAACACCTAGTAATTACATTGTACTTATGCAGGTATTACATGTACTCTGTGGTGTACAGGTGTGCTTAGCCTTCCACTTGGATGGTGCTTCCGGAAACCTTACAATTAGGGCCAGGTTGTCAGGATGGTAATGTACTATACAAGTACACATTGATTACAAGTAAGTCCCACTCAAGTTACACTTTAACTAGAATCGGAAGCAGCTGAGAAGATCAAAACACTACATTTGTGAATTTAGTGGAAACCTTCCCATTTGTAACAAGCACAGTAACAAGCATTCGTTGTTACACCTCTGTAATTACAGGCTGCAATTACCACCAGTTACATGTTATTACAGTGTAACTATGAGTTATGACAATCAACTGAAATGCTTGTTGCAGTGTAATTACATTGTAATAATCACCCCTTCAAATGAACTGTTACCGAAATAGTCGAGGGGTGTGAATACTTTCTGAAGGCACGTTGTAAACCGTATACATATACTGTGCATATTTACTGTATACAGTATGTACTGTGTCTAAATATATAACATAACTGGAACAATCAAGCTGTGTATTCCACTAAGGAGTTCAAATATTCTATTTAGCAGTACTTTTCTAAACAAACCACCATGTCAGTGTAAATGCCACGTGAAAATCTAGGCCATACTAATCTGTAGCACAAACCCAATCTGGGGAGATCTGAAGAGTACGTGATTAATTCTTCACTAGTAATCATGTAATTCTTTCATATAAAACAAAGCTTAAGCCATATTTGCTAAGATATTTGACCTTGTCTGAGAGTTAAGACATTACAGCATGGATTTAAAATGCATCTAAAGATTAGAAAAATCATGGTTGACTATTACCAAGGATTATAAGAGCCCAAGGAAAATTGCTTTTCATTTTCAAAATAAAACAGATTTTAGTGGGCTGAACTAAAGCCCAGGTGGTATATTATTATTATTATGTATATATACTGTATACATTGTATTTTTACTGATGGTAAATAGGGATAGCTGGAAGAAGTATTACATACAGAACATACCTGTTTTTTTCACCTTCATTTGTCCTCCTACCCTTTTTTTTCTAGCTAAGCATTGAAATGAAAGGAATATCTTTAAGAGCAACCAGATTTGTTCTGAATGTATGATTCACAGCTCGAGGCTACAAGGGGCTTGGAACACACACATTGCCTTTGATATGAGCTCATTCAGGGAGAAGAATCCTTCATGACTATCAAGTCTGTCAGTCAATCATATTTACTGATGCTACCCTACCTGTGTTTATCTGTGAATGGAAATTATTTTACAGATGGTACCTTCAAGTTCTCTGACTGCCCCCCTGACAGAAAATATATTTTCATTTCATTTTACTTTCATGGTCTTTAGAAAAAATCTACAAGTTCAAGGTTGTTTTCTGAAAACGCTGTGTTTCATAATTCGTGTAGTAAGTTGCAGCAGGTGGTAACTCAAGTGAAGCAGGGCCTTGCTTGAGGTTTAGTGGTTCATAGGAATGGGAAACAGAAACTACTGATCATCTACTACACTGCCTGTTATTAACCTCTTCTCTCTTCTTCAAATAAGTTATCTATTTTCTTCAGAGAGAGAAAGAAAAATACCTACAACATTTAATAGAATTAGTACCCGTTATCAACAGATTTCAACTTGTTTTCTTTAAAATACTTCTGAGGAGTGCTTGATTGAACTTGCATGCTGAGGGAAGTTTGAACTTTTGGGGTCTTTTCCTTTGGTTTTATTGCAAGCTAATCTCAGCATTTGAATGAGAACAACTATGTATTTGACACAGGACTCTTAGACACCCAAACTGACCTCTAGCTACAGTGCATTCGGGAAGTATTCAGGCCCCTTGACTTTTTCCAAATTTTGTTAGGTTACAGCCCTATTCTAAAATTGATTAAATCTTTTTTTTTTCGCTCATCAATCTACACACAATACCCCATAATGACGGCAGGTAGCCTACTGGTTAGAGCGTTGGGACAGTAACCGCAAGGTTGCTAGATCGAATCCCAAAGCTGACATGGTATAAGTTTGTCTTTCTGAACAAGACAGTTAACCCACTGTTCCTAGGCTGTCAGTGTAAACAACAATTTGTTATTTTCAAAAACTGAAATATTACATTTACATAAGTATTCAGACCCTTTGTATTTTGTTGAAGCACCTTTGGCAGCGATTACAGCCTATAGTCTTCTTGGGTATGACTCTACAAGCTTGGCACACCTGTATTTCGGGAGCTTCTCCCATCCTTCTCTGCAGATCCCCTCAATCTCTGTCAGGTTAGCTGTGTGCTTAGAGTCGTCCAGTTGGAAGGTGAACCTTTGCCCCAGTCTGGGGTCCAGAGCGCTCTGGAGCAGGTTTTCATCAAGGATCTCTCTGCCGCTGAAAAACATCCCCACCACATGATTCTGCCACCACTATGCTTCACCGTAGGGATGGTGCCAGGTTTCCTCCAGACGTGATGCTTGGCATTCAGGCCAAAGAGTTCAATCTTGGTTTTATCAGACCAGATCATTTTGTTTCTCATAGCCTGAGAGTCTTTAGATGCCTTTAGGCAAACTCCAAGTGGGCTGGCATGTGCCTTTTACTGAGGAGTGGCATCCGTCTGGCCATGTTTGATGGAGTGCTGCAGAGATGGTTGTACTTCTGGAAGGGTCTCCAATCTCCACAGAGGAACTTTAGAGCTCTATCAGAGTGACCATCAGGTTCTTGGTCACCTCCCTGACCAAGGCCCTTCTCCCCCGATTTCTCAGTTTGGCTGGGCGGCCAGCTCTAGGAAGACTCGGTTTTAAACTTCTAAGGTATTTCTTTTATATATATTTATACATTTGAAAACATTTCTAAAAACCTATGCTAACGCTATGTCATTATGGGTTATTGTGTGTAGATTGATGAGTTTTTCAAATGTTTTTATCCATTTTAGAATAAGGCTGTAATGTAACAAAACGTGGAAAAGGTTAAGGGGTCTGAATACTTTCTGAAGGCACCGTATGATCACCAACGGCCTTTCATAATCCACAATAAATGCATCTCATGTCCGTAAAATTCCCACTTTCACAAAATGGCTGGCGTTGCCTTAGTTCAGGAGCAGACAAAAGTACCAGTCTGATATGAATAACAGATTCCACCAGATTTATGGTGTCTGCTTCTGAAGAGGAGAGCTATCAACTAACCTTGACGGTTTCTCATTTCGCCAAGCCAGATGAATGACCCCACAGGAAACTGTCCATCGCTGACACAAAATGGAGAGGATTAAGATGAACCGTGATTAGATCAGAAAGGAGGAGGAAGTCCTGGCAGCACTCAGTGATATTACTTAAGTCTCTCTTTTCAATCAAATTTTACTGATATGAAATAAAGTACTAAGAGAGAGAGGGCGTGTTCTGTGAATTAAAAGCTCAGGCAATGTAATTAGTGAAAGCTTGTATATCTGCCCTGAGATCTTTAAAAAACAACAACAACAAGGAATAGGACAAACTGGGAGGGATTTCCCCGCTCTGTTTGAATTTTAAGATCCATTTCATTTCATTTGCTTTGATATTGAATGATGAGGGCAAATTTGATTTGGTAGTCTATTGTTAGGTGGATGGCCATGTCAAATAATTGGATGGAAAGAGATTGCCAGCTAGCCAACCATCATGAGAAATGATCATACTTTAAACCCTCTAAACTTACTGATCAGAAGGATTGAAGCTTAATGTTTAAATCTTAATACACAGAAGTTAAATTTGCCCCTGCATTCAGTTGATGAAGTTGATAATGAAGGATGTACAGTAGAGTACAGAGCAATATTATCATTATAGACTACGACTGAATTTCCATCTCCTAGAGAGAAGGCTCTGTCAACAGCATAATACCGGAATCTAGATTATATATTACGTGGGTAACGGTGAAAAGTTATCTTTTAACCTTTGACTGTCCACTAGTGTCCGGGAGACTGACATTCACCTTTCAAAAGGCCAGCTGTTATACTCTACATGCTGTAGGTTTGTAAGGGTGAAACAACAAAGAGCTCGCTACATGGCACTCACAAACAGTTAGTGTCTAGCCTTGACCTTGGTATTGGGACCCAAAGACCATAAAGGTATCTTGACCTTGGTATTGGGACCCAAAGACCATAAATGTATCTTGACCTTGGTATTGGGACCCAAAGACCTTAAGGATATGTGCAAATGCACCACGGACACCTCAAAAAGAAAGGGCTTCCGTTTGATGTAGCAGGGGTAGAGGGGAGGCACACACACAGACGCAAACACAGGGTTACGTTTTCAAAAGCTGCATAGGATACCCATACGCCTGAATCTCATTACGCAGCTTTGAAATGGGTGTCTCAGACGGTTTATAATTACGAACAAACCTCATCATGATTAAAACATCACAGTGGGGAGATGGGGCCAGGGAGAACTGATCAAGAGAGTGTGTGTGTGTGTGTGTGTGTGTGTGTGTGTGTGTGTGTGTGTGTGTGTGTGTGTGTGTGTGTGTGTGTGTGTGTGTGTGTGTGTGTGTGTGTGTGTGTGTGTGTGTGTGTGTGCGGGTGCGCGTGCGCGGGTGTGTACCTGAAAGGTGTGTGTGATCCAACACATGAAGACATGCAGTCTTTCAAAGGGAAACATGAAGAGTAAAATGAGGCCTGAGATCAATATGTCATGTTTAATTAGATGCTAACTGATTTAGTACGGGAATCATGTCCAAGATATACCCCTGTCATGGAAATCAAGTCTTCCCAATTTGGAAAGGGGAGAAAATAAGTATGTGTACATGTGTGTTTGTGAGGGGAGGAGGGAGTTGGTCTTCACTTCAAAGTATGGGGCAGGCTGTGATTGCCTTCTGAGCCATTTCAGAAAACATTGAGAGTCATCTGCCTTGGGTGCCGCTGTGATTTTGACTTTGTCCCCATATCATTTGCGTGTTTGGGGAGGAAGGAAGGGAAGTGAAGGGAAGGGAGGGAGGTGATGGGGGATTGTTCGGGCGCTGTAAAACTGTTGAGGGGTTTCCATAGCAACAGTAATGAGGGGACTCAGGACACCCCCAGGGGATGGGGAGGGGTGTCAGAATTTGTGGACGGGAAGGGAAGAATTGAGGCCTCTAGGCTTGGCACAGCAGTTCATATTCAAACACACAAGCTATAGTCTGACTTTGGTCAATCTTGTGGTGTTGAGAATCTCCATGAACATACTGTTTGAAATGCAATAGAACACTAATGCTTCCTTCGACATGCTAGCAGTGTGTAGGAATAAGAGCTTGTTGAAATGGTTCTGAAGATGTTTCTCAAGGGGCATTCAAAAGCCTAAAGGACAAGTGACTCAGTCCGCATTAGAAAGTAAGACGACCACTTTATCTGTCAATGAAGCAATTAACAGTACTTACTTGCTGCATGTTTCCCCTGCTCTGAGTGTCTGCAGGGCCTGTATCATAACCTCGAGCCACTGTACGCCTACAGAGTGACTGTGACATAGTCTTCACCAGCATGAAAGAATTCGTCACAAATGTAGACCGTTTTCACAATGCACCACTGTACAGCAGACCAATATGGAGTCAGTGACTACACACCTATTGGACATCCGAACTTTATGCATTTTATGCAACTATGGTAGATACAGTGACGTATGGATTCTAGGGTCTGCTCTTAAGTCAGAGCTGCTAGAGTCATACAGCCATGGATCTGATCTTTAGCTGAGCTCCACGTGTGGTCTAAGCACTGAGCGAAAGCCTAAACAGGTCCATATCCCAACACACACGTACACACACACACTCTCACACACACACACATACACACACACACACACACCACAGGTTGCCTCATCGATGCCTTGATCGATATGTGGACATGTGGATATTGACCAGGGTAATGATATCAGTAATCACACACAGACACAGACACAGACACACACACACACACACACAGTCACAGTCACACACACACACACACACACACGGTAAGTATCAAGGGATAGGTGTAGGGGCGACGGTAAGTGTCTAGGGATAGGTGTAGGGGCGACGGTAAGTTTCAAGGGATAGGTGTAGGGGCGACGGTAAGTGTCTAGGTATAGGTATAGGGGCAACGCTAAGTATCTAGGGATAGGTGTAGGGGCGACGGTAAGTGTCTAGGGATAGGTGTAGGGGCAACGCTAAGTATCTAGGGATAGGTGTAGGGGCGAAGGTAAGCTTCTAGGTATAGGTGTAGGGGCGACGGTAAGTATCTAGGGATAGGTGTAGGGGCGACGGTAAGTATCTAGGGATAGGTGTAGGGGTGACGGTAAGTATCTAGGGATAGGTGATGGGGCGACAGTAAGTTTCTAGGGATAGGTGATGGGGCGACGGTAAGTATCTAGGTATAGGTGTAGGGGCGATGGTAAGTATCTAGGGATAGGTGTAGGGGCGACGGTAAGTATCTAGGGATAGGTGTAGGGGTGACGGTAAGTATCTAGGGATAGGTGTAGGGGCGACGGTACGTATCTAGGGATAGGTGTAGGGGCGACGGTAAGTATCTAGGGATAGGTGTAGGGGCAAAGGTACGTTTCTAGGGATAGGTGTAGGGGCGACTGTAAGTTTCTAGGGATAGGTGTAGGGGCGACTGTAAGTATCTAGGGATAGGTGTAGGGGCGACGGTAAGTATCTAGGGATAGGTGTGGGGGCGGCTGTAAGTATCTAGGGATAGGTGTAGGGGCGACGGTAAGTATCTAGGGATAGATGTAGGTGCGACTGTAAGTATCTAGGGATAGGTGTAGGGGCGACGGTAAGTATCTAGGGATAGGTGTAGGGGCGACGGTAAGTATCTAGGGATAGGTGTAGGGGCGACGGTAAGTATCTAGGGATAGGTGTAGGGGCGACGGTAAGTGTCTAGGGATAGGTGTAGGGGCGACGGTAAGTAACTAGGGATAGGTGTAGGGGTGACAGTAAGTGTCTAGGGATAGGTGTAGTTGTGACGGTAAGTATCTAGGGATAGGTGTAGGGGCGACGGTAAGTATCTAGGGATAGGAGATGGGGCGACAGTAAGTTTCTAGGGATAGGTGTAGGGGCGACGGTAAGTATCTAGGGATAGGTGTAGGGGCGACGGTAAGTATCTAGGGATAGGTGTAGGGGCGACGGTAAGTATCTAGGGATAGGTGTAGGGGCGACGGTAAGTATCTAGGGATAGGTGTAGGGGCGACGGTAAGTATCTAGGGATAGGTGTAGGGGCGACGGTATGTATCTAGGGATATTTGTAGGGGCGACGGTAAGTATCTAGGGATAGGTGTAGGGGCGACAGTAAGTATCTAGGGATAGGTGTAGGGGCGAAGGTAAGTTTCTAGGTATAGGTGTAGGGGCGACGGTAAGTATCTAGGGATAGGTGTAGGGGATGACGGTAAGTATCTAGGGATAGGTGTAGGGGCGACGGTACGTATCTAGGGATAGGTGTAGGGGCGACGGTAAGTATCTAGGGATAGGTGTAGGGGCGACTGTAAGTATCTAGGGATAGGTGAAGGGGCGACGGTAAGTGTCTAGGGATAGGTGTAGGGGCGACGGTAAGTATCTAGGGATAGGTGTAGGGGTGACGGTAAGTATCTAGGGATAGGTGTAGGGGCGACTGTAAGTATCTAGGGATAGGAGTAGGGGCGACGGTAAGTATCTAGGGATAGGTTTAGGGGCGAAGGTAAGTATCTAGGGATAGGTGTAGGGGTGACGGTAAGTATCTAGGGATAGGTGTAGGGACGACGGTAAGTATCTAGGGATAGGTGTAGGGGCGACGGTAAGTATCTAGGGATAGGTGTAGGGGTGACGGTAAGTATCTAGGGATAGGTGTAGGGGCGACGGTATGTATCTAGGGATAGGTGTAGGGGCGACGGTAAGTTTCTAGGGATAGGTATAGGGGTGACGGTAAGTTTCTAGGGATAGGTGTAGGGGCGACTGTAAGTATCTAGGGATAGGTGTAGGGGCGACTGTAAGTATCTAGGGATATGTGTAGGAGCGATGGTAAGTATCTAGGGATAGGTGTAGGGGCGACGGTAAGTATCTAGGGATAGGTATAGGGGCGACGGTAAGTATCTAGGGATAGGTGTAGGAGCGATGGTAAGTATCTAGGGATAGGTGTAGGGGCGACGGTAAGTATCTAGGGATAGGTGTAGGGGCGACGGTAAGTATCTAGGGATAGGTGTAGGGGTGACTGTAAGTATCTAGGGATAGGTGTAGGGGCGACGGTAAGTATCTAGGGATAGGTGTAGGGGCGACGGTAAGTATCTAGGGATAGGTGTAGGGGCGATGGTAAGTATCTATGGATAGGTGTAGGGGCGACTGTAAGTATCTAGGGATAGGTGTAGGGGCGATGGTAAGTATCTAGGGATAGGTGTAGGGGCGACGGTACGTATCTAGGAATAGGTGTAGGGGTGACGGTAAGTATCTAGGGATAGGTGTAGGGGCGACGGTACGTATCTAGGGATAGGTGTAGGGGCGACGGTAAGTATCTAGGGATAGGTGTAGGGGCGACTGTAAGTATCTAGGGATAGGTGAAGGGGCGACGGTAAGTGTCTAGGGATAGGTGTAGGGGCGACGGTAAGTATCTAGGGATAGGTGTAGGGGTGACGGTAAGTATCTAGGGATAGGTGTAGGGGCGACTGTAAGTATCTAGGGATAGGAGTAGGGGCGACGGTAAGTATCTAGGGATAGGTTTAGGGGCGAAGGTAAGTATCTAGGGATAGGTGTAGGGGTGACGGTAAGTATCTAGGGATAGGTGTAGGGGTGACGGTAAGTATCTAGGGATAGGTGTAGGGGCGACTGTAAGTATCTAGGGATAGGAGTAGGGGCGACGGTAAGTATCTAGGGATGGGTTTAGGGGCGAAGGTAAGTATCTAGGGATAGGTGTAGGGGTGACGGTAAGTATCTAGGGATAGGTGTAGGGACGACGGTAAGTATCTAGGGATAGGTGTAGGGGCGACGGTAAGTATCTAGGGATAGGTGTAGGGGTGACGGTAAGTATCTAGGGATAGGTGTAGGGGCGACGGTATGTATCTAGGGATAGGTGTAGGGGCGACGGTAAGTTTCTAGGGATAGGTATAGGGGTGACGGTAAGTTTCTAGGGATAGGTGTAGGGGCGACTGTAAGTATCTAGGGATAGGTGTAGGGGCGACTGTAAGTATCTAGGGATATGTGTAGGAGCGATGGTAAGTATCTAGGGATAGGTGTAGGGGCGACGGTAAGTATCTAGGGATAGGTATAGGGGCGACGGTAAGTATCTAGGGATAGGTGTAGGAGCGATGGTAAGTATCTAGGGATAGGTGTAGGGGCGACGGTAAGTATCTAGGGATAGGTGTAGGGGCGACGGTAAGTATCTAGGGATAGGTGTAGGGGTGACTGTAAGTATCTAGGGATAGGTGTAGGGGCGACGGTAAGTATCTAGGGATAGGTGTAGGGGCGACGGTAAGTATCTAGGGATAGGTGTAGGGGCGATGGTAAGTATCTATGGATAGGTGTAGGGGCGACTGTAAGTATCTAGGGATAGGTGTAGGGGCGATGGTAAGTATCTAGGGATAGGTGTAGGGGCGACGGTACGTATCTAGGGATAGGTGTAGGGGTGACGGTAAGTGTCTAGTTATAGAGGCTAGGGGCTGTAGTTGATCTGGGCTTGTGATGTTACCACATGGTAAAAAAGACAAGACAGAATGCGTTTAAAACCTATAGGTTACACCGCAAGACTGTTGCCTTCCCTCAAGTGAAATGTCTACATGTGTAATTTTAGGTTATCTAATAAAAGATAAACAATCATTCAAGCATTAGGTCTACTAATTCAAAGACAAATAAAATACAATTCCTGGACAGGGTCATTAAAGTAATCAGAACATCTCAGAACATCTCAGGCTTAACAGGGAGGAGCATCAGCCAACAGTGATCCGACTGGAGCCAATAAAAACAACGTTGACTTAATAGCCAATTGTGTCTGTCTGTCTGTCTCCTTCCCAAGACACCCTTAGTCACGCACAGTGATTTCATTGGGCAGATCAGTGTCAAGTCCAACACACACACATACAGGGACAGAAACACACACACGCAGGTGAGAGAAACACTCAGACATACACACACACACACATTCACACATACACACATTCACACACACACAGATACACAGAGACACACACACACACACTTTAATAAGACCACACTTTTTCCCCCCATGTCACTACGATGAGCCCTCCAACATCAGACAGCAAATTGTTCTTGTTCACTGTCTGGGGAGGAAGACTAGCTGACAAAACAAAAGAAAGAGAGAGGGAGGGAGAGAAAGAGAGAGGGAGAGAAAGAAAGAGGGAGTGCAGTGGAGTGTGCAGTGTATGTGTGTGCGTGCTCTTGCAACCGTATATGTGTATGTATTTGTGTGTGTATTTGTGTGTGTGTGTGTGTGCATATGTGCGTGTGTTGTGTGTGTGTGTGTGTGTGTGTGTGTGTGTGTGTGTGTGGGCAACCTGCCAAGACAAGAGGACTGGGGTATCTAGAATCTACACAGCTCTTGAATATGTTCAGTTAAATAAAGCGATTGTTCTTTAAAAGCTTAATCAAGCCCTCATTAGCATAGCAGTAATAGCTGCGTTTGGTGGCTGTGGCCCATTGCCTCTGCCCCCATGTTAATTATGCTAATTGCCCCATTAATGCTTTAAATACTTCAAAGTTATGCTAATGAGCCTGGTAATCCACAAAGGCAGCTCCCGACAAGTGTTTGATTCACCCTCCATCACCGGAAAAGGAGTTTAGTGTTACAAGTCCACAACCACATGCACAAACACACACACACACACACACACACACTCACAAATGCTCACATGCATGAGCACGCACTCGTACACATGCTGACTTGTTTTCTCACACACACACACACACTCAGATCAAAGCTTTAAATCACAAAAAAGGAGAAGGCGTCAACGACAGACACTCCAAGCGGCATACTGGTTAAATGAATACAATACAGTGATAAGTCATCACACAGACTGAGGAGTTATGGATATGACAGACCTTTCTAAGTACTAATTATCCTGTGTTCATCACACAGACACACACACACACACACATCAATGAGGGCCTGTTGACTGATAAAATCCCAGGCTAATATGTTGGAGAGTCAAATCAATATGAGCCAATACTTAATGAAGTCACACACACACACACACTTCCCATGCATAATAGAGCAGTTAATGAAGTGAGAGCTAAAACACACACTAATTTGAATGAAAGATGAACTATCTCTGGTGAGTGTGTTTCATGCTTGCACTCTTGCATGTGTGTGCAGTGCCGTCTATAGCAATAACACAAAATCAATGAGTAGAAACACAGCTATCATCTCCAAAAATGCTGCCTTCCTCTTCACCAACTTATAATTACATTTGCAGTGAGTGCAAACACACAGACACACCCACGCACGCACGCACACACACACACACACACACACACACACACACACACACACACACACACACACACACACACACACACACACACACACACACACACACACACACACACACACACACACACACACACAAGACAGTATGGATGACAGTAACCTATAATAAAACTCATGGCACTTTAGATGGAATAATCAGATCTCATTGTGAGGGCAAAGCAATGTAAGTCCAAACAGATAAGTATAAATACAAACCCATTGATCTGTGGTTACGAACACATTTGGCTATTCTCATACTCACAAGTAAAAAAAAGAAATGTGTCCATATACAATGATTTTCCCATTTATTTTCAAACCACATATAGAGAAGGGTGGGAATGAGGTAGAGAGAAAGAGAGAGGGGAAGGGGGGTAGCAGAGGGAGAGGTGATGGGATGAGAGACAGAACGCAGGGGGGTTGAAGAGAAAGAGGGAGAGAGAAAGATAAATGAAGAGAGAGAGAGGGGAGAAGCCCCCTTGCATTAGCGTTGTCATTAATCTTGTGGGGTCTTAAAGGTGTAATCCAATGAACGAGGGAGAGACGCTTCACTCTGAGATGGATTAAATATACATGGAGAATGATTCTCCTACACACACACACACACACACACACAAAGTGTCGGAGAGGGCTTGTTGCTCTCCGATATGGCGACATCTTTCGGGGAAGTCGAAATGTTCACTGGACCGTGATAGGCGAGGACAGCGCAATCAGAGAGAAACCAAAGAAACACACACACATACAGAGCCGACACGACAGAGCTAAGACACACTGTCCCTTTAAATAAATGAAGAAGTCACAGAAATCAACTGTATCTGCACTTAAAGGATGTTTGTTAAATTAAGTAACCTGACAAATATTCACCATAAAAACGTGTTACACAATTCCCAGACAAATTTGACATAGAAGACAACACAACTTGTTATAGCACACAGGGAACAGACTCAGGTATAGCGTTAATACAGGCTTTAATACAGGGGGTCTGGCTGTAACAGATGTCCAGTGGTCTCCCCCACTCATTCTCCTTCTGACTAATTTAACTCTAGGTGGAGGGGGGTAGGGGTGATGGTCAGAGGGGTGGAAAGAAAAGTCGAGGGGGGGCCTTAGTGGACACTCACACACATACACGCACACACACCCTCCACTCGGACAGCTCCCAGGGGAGAGCCACTACAACTTCCAGCACTTTATTATTGCTCAATTTGGAGGCTTCTTTCACAGGGGTGACACTGGCTTAGAGATGTCACAGCCCACACAATCAATACTCTCTGAAGGCTTAGGGCCACGTCCCTGTAGCCAGACCCCTAAAGATTGACTTCAAAATTGGACGTCTGTCCATGTCCTGAGGACGTCGGGATATGCCTTCAAAACCGACCACTAGGGGCAACAATGAGCGCTATTACCATCAAGTAATCCCATGATTCCGGATCCAAGTCAATCCCAGTGGTAGACACTAATTTTTTTACCACATGACTCCGGATCCAAGTGAATCCCAGTGGTAGACACTCATTTTTTTTCCCACGACTCCAGATCTGAAGGTCCCGTGTTCAATCCCAGTGATAGACACTCTTTCTATAATATATATTTTTTTACCTTTCCCAAACCTTAACCCTTAACCATTCCTAGTGAATGCCTAAACTTCATGTTTTAACCTTATCAAAAACCTTAACACAACTTTGAAATTTAACGTTTGGATCAACTATGTCATTTGACTTTTGGAGAAACATGGATAAACGTCAGAATCTGAAGTCAAATTGGTAAAATCATGAGATCTCGTTGGTCTCGTGTGCGTGCGTGCGTGCGTGTGTGTCTGTGTGTGTGTGTGTGTGTGTGTGTGTGTGTGTGTGTGTGTAGCAGCAGCAGCTGTGTCCAGTCTCTAGCCTCTGACCTGTTTACCGGACAGTAATTACATGTGAAGAGACTGACCATCACACACTAATGAACAGAGAGAGAGAGGGAGTTGGGGTGGTGGAGAGAGATGGATAGAGGGGAGGACAGAGAGAGGGTTGGGGTACAGAGAGGGCAGAGAGGGCAGAGAGGGCAGAGAGAGAGGTAGAGCGGGGTGTCTGAGTGATCAATCCATATCAGGAGCTGACTGGTCTGGAAGACGATAATGAGGGAGTTATTGTAGAGCAGTGTTTAGGAATATTGACCATGTGTGTGTGTGTGTGTGTGTGTGTGTGTGTGTGTGTGTGTGTGTGTGTGTGTGTGTGTGTGTGTGTGTGTGTGTGTGTGTGTGCGTGCGCGTGTGTGCGTGTGTGCATGCGTGTGTGTGTGTGCGTGCGTGTGTGTGAGTGTGTGCGTGTGCGTGTGTGAGAGTGTGCGTACGTTTGTCTGTGGTTTGCATGTAGCTCGATAGGCCTGACTAGCACTGCAACAAGCCTCCCAGCGTGTAAACAATCCCCGGTGCTGGTTAGCTGACAAACCTATTGATCGCATGGATTTTCTTCCAAAGTTGTGATAATGATATATCAGGCCTGGATTTGGCTCCACAAACTGTGTGCGTGTGTGTGTGTGCGTGTTTGCGTGTGTCTGAGTGTGTTTGTGTGCGTGCCTGCGTGTGTCTGTGTGTGTTTGTGTGCGTGTTTGCGTGTGTCTGCGTGTGTTTGTGTGTGTGTGAGTGTGTGTGTGTGTGAGTGAGTGTGTGTGTGCGTGTGTCTGCGTGTGTCTGCGTGTGTTTGTGTGTGTGTGAGTGTGTGTGTGTGAGTGTGCGCACCAGAGAAAGGTGGGGAAGCTATTTCCAGGTGTAAAACCCCTCTAATCCCTACTGCCTGTGATACAAAAGAGAAAAGTCTACCTTTCCCCCCTCTTATATTAATATGTGTATGTTAGTCCAATGTTTAGATTCAGCCGAGAATGACTTAACATTGCACAGTTTCTATTAATTGCAGATTCCCTAGAAATACACTACTTGACTCTCCCTTGAGATAATAATCAGTCCCCTTAGACTATTTAATAAATAATTTTAAGTTCTCCAATAGTTTTTGGAGGCTTTTGTTAGGCAAAACCAATCATTGGTACTGTATACAGTATGTAATTAATTGTATACAGTACATTTGGTTTGTTATATGTTCAGGTCTTTGCTATTACTGTCAATAGCAAAGTTTGTGTCAGATTTCAAGCTTAAAAAATAAGTGGTTTTAAAATGCATAATGCAATTCTGAGAAAATCGTACATATTATAATCCTCCATTGAAAAGTGACAGTTGTTGTAAGATATTCATTCTAAACGATAAAAAATCAACTTTGTGTTCTAAGCTTCTTAAAAATGCAGAGAAATTAGATTTCTGTGAACCGGTCGCTCATGAACACAACTTTTCATGAAAAGCAATAATTTATGCTCCCATATTTCTCGGGATGATTAAAAACTAAGAGCTGATTATTGTGACCAGTCAGCAATCTTCCTCTGACATCAAGTGGAATGTTGCTTCTTAATCCCATACACTGTAATTATTTAGTCAGTTCTACTTCAGTAAGACTACAAAAATTATAATAATCGTTTTAATATGCAAATGACATGATGGCTAAAAGACTGTCTTTACTGAACCAGATGGAGGGTGTTGATTTAGGACAAGCTATGTATGTGGCCATTTTGTGTTTTGGTGATGTTCTTATTCAGTCCTGGTGTGTCTTTAGTTTAATGGTATTGGGGCTTAGTCAAAACCATGGAGACAATGCTCAATACTTTATGAACCCCCATCTGCTTAAGTGTGTGTGTGTCCCGTATCCTACACACCAGATTATAAGGCAGTGTAAATGCAGGTCTTTGGCCTACATAGATAAATCACTTGTATAATGACTGGGAACCTGATCTAGGGAAGTCTGTCTGTGGAGAAAGACGTGCTGGGAGGAATAAGGGTTACCTCATAACATTTAATGTCTTTTAACAACTCTAGATAATTAGAAAAAGCAGTCTGTTAGTATTTGTATTTATTAAGAATCCTCATTAGTTCCTGCCAAGGCAGCATCTACTCTTCCTGTTTGTATTTATTAAGAATCCTCATTAGTTCCTGCCAAGGCAGCATCTACTCTTCCTGTTTGTATTTATTAAGAATCCTCATTAGTTCCTGCCAAGGCAGCATCTACTCTTCCTGTTTGTATTTATTAAGAATCCTCATTAGTTCCTGCCAAGGCAGCATCTACTCTTCCTGTTTGTATTTATTAAGAATCCTCATTAGTTCCTGCCAAGGCAGCATCTACTCTTCCTGTTTGTATTTATTAAGAATCCTCATTAGTTCCTGCCAAGGCAGCATCTACTCTTCCTGTTTGTATTTATTAAGAATCCTCATTAGTTCCTGCCAAGGCAGCATCTACTCTTCCTGTTTGTATTTATTAAGAATCCTCATTAGTTCCTGCCAAGGCAGCATCTACTCTTCCTGGGGTCCAGCAACATTAAGGCAGTTACAGTGCAATGGAAAAGTATCAAATAAAATATTACATTTCATAACACTTTCACCAATACATTTAGTGTGTTCCCTCAGGCCACTACTCCACTATCCCATATGTACAATACAACATCCATGTCTACGTGTGTGTAGAGTGTGTGTCTTATCATGTGTCTGTGTGTGTCTCTTCACAGTCCCCGCTGTTCCATAAGGTGTATTTTTATCTGTGTTTTATAAACAATTCTACTGCTTCCGTCAGTTACCTGTTGTGGATTAGAGTTCCATGTAGTCATGGCTCTATGTCGTACTGTGTACCTCCCATACTCTGTTCTGGACTTGGTGATTGTGAAGAGTCCTCTGGTGGCATGTCTTGTGGGGTATAAATGGGTGTCTGATCTGTGTGCTGGTAGTTTAAACAGACAGCTTGGTACATTCAGCATGTCAACACTTCTTACAAAAATAAGTAGTTATGAAGTCAATCTCTCCTCCACTTTGAGCCATTAGAGATGTTCATGCATATTATTAAAGTTAGCTCTCCTTGGGGCTCCCGAGTGGCACAGGGGTCCAAGGCACTGCATCTCAGTGCAAGATGCGTCGCTACAGTCCCTGGTTTGAATCCAGGCTGTATCACATCCGGCGGTGATTAACTGACTTGCCTAGTTACATTTTCAAAAATGAAAAAGGGCCAGCCGTGCTGATGTTGATGTTACGATGTGATAACCGTCCGTTTGTCCTAAATGGATATTTATCCAACATATTTAATAAAAGTAATGCTGGTAGAATTACATTGTTTTGTCAAAAACATAATCCTTCTTCAGAATAGGGTTTTGTCTGCAACACTGTCACAGGTAGGTTGCTTTCTCTTATCCTCTTCTCTTTTTAACTGAGGTGTTTTAGCACGTTTCTCTGACCACGTTATTAACAAATGTCCTGCAGTCCCTTTGTCTTTAAAGGAGAGCGTCTCACGGCCGACTGAGGGTCCATTCAGTAGCCTCTACGCGGCCAAATGGAAATAATCACACCTTCCTTTTTAACCAAATGACCACCACAGCAGGGGACTGCCACACTGCATTAATACAGCTCCCACCCAGAGGAGGATACCCCACTGCTCAAAACACACTTTTCCAAAATGTTTTTCTTAAAGTTGTTCATTATTTCATATTTTTTTACGAAGAAAACGAAGACGAAGAAGAAGAATGAGCAACACAATTCTATTTGTTTTCTATTAAAACTCTGATGCTCTGTTATCTAACTACAGGCAGTAAACTTAGAAGTACACAGACGTGTGTAAACTCCACTGTAAGCACATACCTCGTGACTGAGGCAGTCAACCACACACTATCCTGCCTTCATATTGATTCATATTGATGTACAAACCTGCTCATGTAGTTCTCACTAAATGCTTTCACGACACTATCAACAATACAATACATTGTGGGACATATCCCAAAATAGTCACACTGAGACAAAAATCTATTTTACTTTATTCTGAATTGAGTAATACTGTCAGCATATTGGCTTATATAGATTTATTTGCCTAAAAACGAGCTCAAGCATCGTTGCCAAAAGGAGTTGCAAACAATCAGAAATCTAAATTCATAGCCCTTTATTTGTCATAATATAAGGGGTAATTGTGAGAGTGACCAAACCCCAGCAAGTCATCCAGTTTGTGTCCGCTTCACTGCTTCTCTAATAATGATGTAGCGGATGGTTCAGGTTGGGAACATTTTCTCACATTCAAAATTGCTTTTACATCCAATAAATGTTCAGATTTCAATGTTAATTACTCAAAATGCAAATGTTCCTAAGGGCATTATGACAACCATAAATACAGGGCCTTCAGACAGTATTCATACCCTTTGACTTATTACACATGTTGTTGTGTTACAGCCTGAATTCAAAATGGATTCAAACATTTTTCCTCAACCATCTACACACAATACCCCCATAATAACAAAGTGAAAACATGTTTTTGGACATTTTTTCAAATTTATTGAAAATGAAATGTAGAAATGTCTCATTTACGTAAGTATTCACATACCTGAGTCAAAACATGTTAGAATCACCTTTGGCAGTTATTGCAGCTGTGTCTTTCTGGGTAAGTCTCTAAGAGCTTTGCACACCTTGATTGTACAATATTTGCATAGAATTTTTTATCAAGTTTGTTGTCATTGCTAGACAGCCATTTTCAAGACTTGCCATAGATTTTCAAGCCAATTTAAGTAAAAACTAACTAAGCCATTCAGGAACATTCAATGTCGTCTTGGAAAGCAACTCCAGCGTATATTTGGCCATGTTTTAGGTTATTGTCATGCTGAAAGGTTCCATAGGACAGCGCACAATTGGCTCAGTGTCGTCTGGGTTAGGGTTTGGCCTGGGTAGGCCGTCATTGTAAATTAGAATTTGTTCTTAACTGGCTTACCTAGTTAAATAAAGGCAAAATAATATATATAAAAATAGGGTCTGTTGGAAAGCAGACTGAATCAAGTTTTCCTCTAGTATTTTGCCTGTGCTTATCTCCGTTTATTTTTATCCCAAAAAACTCCCTAGTCATTGTCGCTGACAAGCATACTCATAACATGATATAGCCATCACTGTGCTTGAAAATATGAAGAGTGGTACTCAGTGATGTGTTGAGTTGGATTTGCCTAAAACATACCACTTTGTATTCAGGGCATAAAGTACAATTCTTTGCCAAGTTTTTTGCAGTTTCACTTTATTACCTTATTGCAAACAGGATGCATGTTTTGGAATATTTTTATTCTGTCATGTAGGTTAGTAGTGTAGAGTAACTACAATGTTGTTGATTCATACTCAGTTTCTTCTATCACAGCCATTCAACTGTAGCGTAATGGCTGTCGTGGGAAGAAGGATCGGACCAAAGCGCAGCGTGGTAAGTGTTCATGAACAAACTGAACACTGAAATACAAAACAATAAAGTGAACGAACGAAAACCGAAACAGTACCGTGTGGACCAAACGCGGAAAACAAACACCCACCAACCAAAAGTGAAACCCAGGCTACCTAAGTATGATTCTCAATCAGGGACAACGATTGACAGCTGCCTCTGATTGAGAACCATACTAGGCCGAACTCAAAACCCCAACATAGAAAAACACACATAGACTGCCCACCCAACTCACGCCCTGACCATACTAAATAAAGACAAAACAAAGGAACTAAGGTCAGAACGTGACATGTAGCTGTTTTAAAGTCATCATTGGCCTCATGGCGAAATCCCTGAGTGGTTTCCTTCCTCTCCGGCAACTGAGTTAGGAAGAACGCCTGTATCTTTGTAGTGAAGGAAGGACGCCTGTATCGTTGTAGTGACTGGGTGTATTGATACATCATCCAAAGTGTAATTAATAACTTCATCTTGCTCAAGGGGATATTGAATGTCTGCTTTTTATTTTTACCCATCTACCAGTAGGTGGCCTTCTTTTCGAGGTTAAATCTGTGTTTGAAATACACAGCCCGAATGGGGGACCGAACACCCACATCGCTGTGGGGTACAGCGTAGCACACAGTGTGTGTGTGTGTGTGTGTGTGTGTGTGTGTGTGTGTGTGTGTGTGTGTGTGTGTGTGTGTATGTGTGTATGTGTGTGTGTGTGTGTGTGTGTGTGTGTGTGTGTGTGTGTGTGTGTGTGTGTGTGTGTGTGTGTGTGTGTGTGTGTGTGTGTGTGTGTGTGTGTGATTAGCTGTAGGTGATAACAGACTATACTACCTCAGAACCTTCTCACCCTATCCTCTCTCTCTCTCTCTCTGAATATCGATAGGATACGTTGCCAATGAAAATGGGAGAACAACAACAAATAGGGTAACAGTGACATGGCCTTTTACAGTCACACACACACACACACTGCGGACAATATACAGTAAGAAAGAACAAAGTAGTGAAGTTGTTATCCGGAGCATAAGAAATTAAAGACTGACGTAGTGATGTATTGTTAAGTTTATTCCATTATAAAGTATGTCATGTATATTTTAAATATTTTAAAACAAGTGTGTCTATATAATAAATACCAAATAAAATACCAAATAAATATTACATGAATATATTGTACATGTTCAGATGTAAGGTGATATATTACTGTTAAAGGCTAAAACTTATTTAAAGCATTTTGTATCACTTATTTAGTAAAAGCATAATTTTAAATCTGCTAAAATGGCCATTACATTTTCGACCATAATTTGTAGCATCAACAGATTGTCGTCAGATTTCATCTGTTCTACACAGCAAGCTTTGCTGGAGTGCCTCTTGACATCTCCATTGGTCGTGTGTGATGAGCGAAATAATGACGCTCAATTAGCACTTCATTAACCAGGCTGAAACAAAAAGACACATCCCCACGGCAACATCGCCGCAGCAGTTTTTTTTCTGTTTTTTTTTCACATCAGGGAAAACTAAAGATGTCAGCTGTTGACAATGTGCCATCTGTCTGGTAGCCAAATGACAGGTTTAGACTACACACACATACACACACACACACACACACACACACACACACACACACACACACACACACACAGAGCCGCCTCGGTGCCCAGACCTCATGTTGAAACATTAATTGGCCCTTTAAGCGAACATAATTACACTGCACCATGTTAATTACCTAACAATTAACAGACATCATTTCCAAAGGGCAATCAATGAATTAGGGTGGGATTCCCCCGTCAAGATCTTATACCCTCCTCCTTCCATTCAGGGTAGAGCACTCAGAGACACACACACACACACACACACACATACACACACACACACACACACACATACATACACACACACACACACACACATGCGCGCGCGCACACACAAAGTGAAACACAAGCCTGGTGCATACAGACACCTTTAGTGCAGAGAATAAAAATTAATTTGCACTTTTGTCAATTAGGTTGCTTAATATCCCAAGGTGATTTACCAAACCCTTTCACACCTGGCAGTAATGGCTGGGGTTTCTTTTTCCCTTCTTTTCTATCTTCTCTCCTTTTATCCTTCCTAAGCCCAGGGCACTTGTTTAAAATTCATTATAAAATAGGCTGGAAAAAATAACATGTTAAAAGATAATCGCAATAGAGGAAATTGAACAAATTGTGTTTCTTGAATTTCCCCATGTCTCAATCATTTCCTCTGGTTATCAAATGAATTATGAGTGCATTCTACCATTGTGATGTCCTATATGAATCATATTTCAGATTTTGATTGGAAACAAATTACAGAAGCAGGTTTGCACCCATAAGAATAATGATCAATAAAAAATCCTCATGTTTCATCCTTTTTGGGTCTAAAATATTGTATGAAAAATGATCACCTTAGTGATAGGAATCATCAGTCACTGCCCCTATTGCATTTTTCACATTAAAGCGCCAATATGGGTGTCATATAGTTCTATATAACACAATAATAGGATAAATGTCACTTTCTGCAGCAGAAATTGACATAGAGGATTAGTGAACTTGCATGATTGCTTTTCAAATCATAATTAGAAAAATGTACAATCTTGTCCATGTAAGAAAAGCTAAGCTTACCTTATACCTCCACCCTCTCCCTCTCTATTTCTCTCCCTCTATATTTCTCTCCCTCTATATTTCTCTCCCTCTCAATTTCTCCCTCTCTATTTCTCTCCCTCTCTATTTCTCTCCCTCTCTATTTCTCTCTCGCTCTCTATTTCTCTCCCTCTCTCTATTTCTCTCTCTCTCTCTTCCTCTCTATTTCTCTCCCTCTCTCTATTTCTCTCTCTCTCTCCCTCTCTATTTCTCTCCCTCTCTCTATTTCTCTCTCTCTCTCCCTCTCTATTTCTCTCCCTCTCTCTATTTCTCTCCCTCTCTCTATTTCTCTCTCTCTCTCTCCCTCTCTATTTCTCTCCGTCTCTCTATTTCTCTCTCTCTCTCCCTCTCTATTTCTCTCCGTCTCTCTATTTCTCTCTCTCCCTCCCTCCATTTCTCTCCCTCTCTCTATTTCTCTCTCTCCCTCCCTCCCTCCATTTCTCTTTCTCCCCCTCCCTCTCTCCAAACCATCATATCTCCTGCAGCCATACACACACATACACCAACACAAACCTAAAGACAAATCTAACATTTAATGTGTAACAAATGAAGGTTCCAAAACCAGATTCCTGTAGCCTCACATTAGCTATAATAGAATTGAATCGGGCCTGCCTGTATCTCTGTGCCTTCTAGGATTCTTTATTTTAGTCATTACTCTTGATATTACCCTAGATATTACCACCGCTGCATACTGTAGATTTCCTGTCTCTCGTTTGCATTCCCTCTATCTCTCTCATTCCCTCTATCTATCTCTCTCACCTCAGCATCAGACATACCTGCTGGGCTTAGACAACAGCTGTTAGAGATGGGGTCTCTCTCTCTCTCTCTCTCTCTCTCTCTCTCACACTCTCTCTCTCTCTCTCTCTCTCTCTCTCTCTCTCTCTCTCTCTCTCTCTCTCTCTCTCTCTCTCTCTCTCTCTCTCTCTCTCTCTAGTGACCACCCCAGCTCTAATAGCCAACCTGTCTCCTTCTTAATTTACCAGGATGTTAAAATCAATAGGTGTTGCTGTAGTCTAACGCAGGTCTGTTTTATTGGGGAAAGATAAAGTCGAAAGGAAGGCAATCTTCACTTCCAATTTACCCTGTTCAACATCAGAGACCAGAGCTTCTCACTCTGCTTAAAGAGGATGCTCTGTCTGGACTAACACATCAGAGCACACAGGCCTGTCCTCTAGTACACACACACACAAACACACGAGTACCTTGTCCTTGATTTGAAGTTAAAGTAGCTTTAGCAGAGGGCACCTATACTATTGACTGTAGGCCTACAGAGAACATTCATACAATATTCATACAGCCATATCCAGTATACACAGCCTACTGATTATGTTAAGGAATAGGGGAGAGGCGGAGAGAAGGGGTGAGGAGAGAGAGGAGAACATCTGCATGGTACGGCTAGTGTTTTTTAGAAGCCAAAGCCCAATCAGGATCAGGACAGGGACTTTGTAGTTGATTGCAGAAATAATTTCACATGTTGTGGAAGAGATTAAAGAAACATTTAATCTGGATATTAAGAACATTATATATGTCAGAGTTCCGGGTCAGAGCTGGAAGAGCTTGCAGAAAATTCATACAAATTTGAATTAGATGATGGAGATAAGAGCCAGGGAGAGATAGAACGAGAGAAGGGGAGAGAAAGAGAGATAGAGTAGATTTTGAGTATAATCATTCTGATTCTTGGAATTTTTAAAATTATTTTGTAACTTCATGACATTTTTTTTAATTATAAACTGTAATACAATAAGCAGATTTGCAGAGAGAGGGGGGGGGGGAGCAAGAGATAAGGATGGTGAGAGGAGAAATAATCACAGCGAGAGAGAACGAGAGAGGGTGAAATATTTTCAAAACATCGACTGGGTCATTGCGTTTTAAAACGGTTGTTTTCTGTATTGTTTTGAGGAGGGGGAGAGAAGAGGGAGGAAATGTGGTTCTATTTAGAAAACGTTCCTAGCCCGTTGATGAATGTGCATGGTTCCACCATCATAAATGCACTTCATGATAAGGCAAATACTTCAGGGTGCATATCATCGATGCTACTTTAGAATATTCTAAAAGCAGAGCTAAAGACCGGCTTGTTCACCATTTTCTCTCTGTGACAATAACCCATCGACAAACAGCTCATCTCCCTTCCTTTCTCTCTCTCTCTCCCTCCTTGCCTCCCTCGCTTTCTACCGCTCCCCTGATCACACCATCTTATAGCAGTTCCCAGCGGAGGCTGCCATGTCGTGTAGATAGGTACACACTGACACCTATCGGACATGATCGGGAACACAGGGCTGAGCAATCTCGCCCTGCAAAGGCCATTGTGCAACAAGCTCTCACAGTCTCACGTTAGAATAAGACGCTTGTCCACGTTTCTCAAACGTCAAAATGTCAAAGTCAGGCTTCCGTTGGCAAGAAATACATACAAAGGTATGTATATTTTGTCTCAATGAGGCTGAATGTATCTCACTGGAGACAGCATCCGAGAGAGTGAAACAGCGCCCCTGTCTCTGTGTGTGTAGGCCATCTATCTGATGCGGTCTGTTTGTAAAGAGTATGACATTGTTGCCACCCGTAACACTGAATGCAAGGAAAGCCAGCAAGCATTTGGCCTCCCTTGATTAAAAAAGTATCAAATGAAATCCAATCAGTGTTGAGCTAAAGTGAGGTAGCTCAACAGTGAATAGTCCTGGCGCACCAAAATAAAAGTGTCAAGGGAAGCCAGTTTGGATTTGGCTTCAGTCCAATCACATCACATCAAGATGAATATGCCATTGACAGAAACAACTTTAATTGTTGCATCTCATTGTGCTGTTGTCCTCCGGTGGCTAGCTAGCTAGCTAAAACTGACCCTCTAATGTTAACTAGCTAACGTTGCCCATGAAAGGAAGTTAGGCTAGCGAGCAAACATTTTAGCCAGGTAGCCTAGGACAACAAAAACTAAAAGTGTGTACTGTAAGAGAGGAGGATGGCATTTCTCTACAAGTAGGGTCAGTCAACATGTTTATTCTACTTGAACGCACACACACACACACACACACACACACACAAATCAGAACCATGGACAACCAGATACTATTTAGCTTACGTTGACTGGACTAAATTGTTTTTGGTATCGTTTAGTTGTCACTGTATTAGACTAAGCATAGGTGATTTGATGATGATGAAATTTAAATGGTGCTGGAATAGTGGAGGCAGCTCCTGTTTTCTTTGAGACTTGCAGTAACTCTCCGTGGTTCTAAATCAATAGTTGTTTAGTAATCGGAAAATGTCAGAAACATGAACTTGCTTGACCTTGCTGTAGGTCATGTAACTTTTTGTTACATGGAACATGCTTTGTGGACTTCACCAGACAGAGGTTGCTCTCTGGTTTGGTTGAATTTATTTTGCAACTGTGTCTTCTTATTGTCTTAGCCCACAGTCGCAAGGCATATGAACTAATCATTTATAGAGCAAGCAATGCAATTATCACAGCACGTAGGTTGTAATGTGGCTTTTTTTGCTGGCTTGGCTTCCACAGTGAGTTTACCCACGCACCGCTACTGTCCAAATGTCACATTTGAAGTGTTTGGTTACTTCTTTGTGTCCTTCCAAGGTACATTTTTAGGAATTAACTCTGAATTCTTAAGGTTAGGCATTAACTTTGAATGGTTAAGGTAAGGATTAAGGTTTGGGACAGGCTTATAAAAAAATAGATTAAAAAAACAACTTTCTATCGCTGTATTCAAACATGCAACCTTCAGACCAGAGGCAGATGCTTACGCCCATCTGTCATCCCCGTCCACAACACCCTAGCAAAACAAAAGACTACTTGAAGGTAACAGCGCTTATTGTTGTCCCTAGTGTCCGGTTTCTACATCACCTCCTCAGACATGGATGGACGTTGAATACTGACTGCTGTCGTGGTGACCTGCCTGCCATTGTGTGTTCAGGCTTTCTTGAAGTTAACTGATTGGGTTTTAGATTTTGAAAGATCTGAGACAGAAAATCGTGACATTAATACAAACTCCCCAAAGAACACAAGAAGATAAATAATTAATAAATGGTTAATAAGAAAAATGTAAAACAACCTGACAAACCTTAAATGCCTACAGTCGAAGCGAAGAACAAAGCGCTCAATGTTTTCCCAGTTTTCCCAGAAGTCCGTTCCCAAGACAACACTATTAGTTTAAGCCTGGTGGAATGTGTACCAGTGCCAGACACCTATGGAAGTAGAAGTAGACACCAAATGTCTGATTTCCTCTCCAATCATTCTGGGCAGGGCGGTGTGTGTGTGCGTGTGTTTCCATAAAGGATCAGTCTCAGACCCAGGACCAGTCAGTCTCAGTCTGCCTGGTCTAAATCTATCTCTACAGCTAACTACATGATTACACTTAAGCCCCTAGTT
This sequence comes from Oncorhynchus kisutch, assembly GCF_002021735.2. Classification (NCBI taxonomy): domain Eukaryota; kingdom Metazoa; phylum Chordata; class Actinopteri; order Salmoniformes; family Salmonidae; genus Oncorhynchus; species Oncorhynchus kisutch. The sequence goes on along the minus strand of NC_034191.2, from coordinate 66,167,247 downwards.
AGGAGTTCACAATTTCCACCCTCACAAAGCTGAAGGTCAGAGACGGATGGAGGGATGGAGGGAGAGAGGGAGGGGGAAATGGGGTAAGATTTTAGGAAATGTAGAAAGAGAAGGTAGATTTGATTTGGAGGGACATGTAGAGGGAAAAAGAGAATGGGAGAGGTGTAGAGAAGGTGAACACAATGTCTGCTACACCTTTCTAGGAAGAATTTGAAAATGTGCACCCCGTTTCTCATTTTCAATGTGTCAGATGAGGAGAGCGAGAGAGAGAGAGAGCGAGAGAGAGAGAGAGAGAGAGCGAGAGAGAGAGAGAGAGAGAGAGAGAGAGAGAGAGAGAGAGAGAGAGAGAGAGAGAGAGAGCTGACTTGGGGCATCACTGAGAGAGAGAGAGAGAGAGAGAGAGAGAGAGAGAGCTGACTTGGGGCATCACTGGAGAGAGAGAGAGAGAGAGAGAGAGAGAGAGAGAGAGAGAGAGAGAGAGAGAGAGAGGGAGAGAGAGAGAGAGAGAGAGAGAGAGAGAGAGAGAGAGAGAGAGAGAGAGAGGGAGACCCCAATCTCTTGTTTTCTCTAACTGTTTCATATTACTCCATGCAGCTGGTGTCCAAAACCAGAGGAAGAAAGGGTAGGTTTTAAATCAGCCACATTTATTTCATGTTCTTCTGATTTCTATGTACTGACAATGTTTACTAAATTCTGATGTTGCCTTTGTTTCAGGTTTTATTAGTCATATGTAAGGGATACACATGGTATACACCCTTCCATTAAATCCTTACTTGCAGGTTCCTTCTCGACAATGCAACAACCATAAGAAATAGTAAAAGATAATAATACGAAAATAAAGTAAATGGCTCATGAGAATATCTATTTTTTGTTGCATAAGTATAATAATAATGTTTGATAATAAGGTATGTATTTGTTAATAATGTATAGTTTTACAACTATTCGGTGCATGTTGTATGTGAATTGGCACTTATTTATTGTAATTATACGTCTTATTGCATTTATCTTCATAGTAACAACCTCATTTTAGAATCATTTCAGTATCAGAATTGATGTTTAAATGTATATGTCTTTTCCATGTATCTGTTTTCAGTATGACTGAATAATTCAATGTTAGCATAATAAATAACCAAACTAAACTCAGTAATATTCATGTCTTATTTAAATTCATTTTAGAGGCATGTTTTACATTAACAATTCTAGGAAAAAATATGTCTCTTTTTTTTTTACACAAAACTTACATTTTATGACAGCACATATCTTCAGACTCATCATCAACATTTACAAGCAAGTTTAATTTACTGAAAATGGTTACAGACGGTTACTCACATTTGTCAATCATCCCTATGAAAATGAGTTCTCCCTCTCCCACCAATGGAGCACTGTGATGAAGTAAAGACCTCCCTCACATGATTATACAGTAGATGATGGTCAGCCACTCCCACCAAAACCACCTCTCTAAAAGGACAGATAAGGATCCAGACAGCTTTGGGTATAGATGTGCTCAGTTACACACACACACACACACACACACACACACAGGCCCAATTATAGCAAAATCTCACCTTAAATGTCTAAGAGAGACATGGAATCGCATGCCAATGCAAACACACAAAAAACTTGTTCAAAGATTTAGATATATTTACCAGAGCGTTTCGGCCCTCCCTCCGGTCTCCCTGACTGACTGTCTAGGTGTGTGTGAGAGTGTGTCTGACTCCAATCTGACACCGACTGTGGGAGAAGGTAATATGGTTGGAGAATATCGCAGGTCTCCCTGAAATCAGGGGCAGGAGACTGTCAGACAATGTGTGTGTGTTTGTGTGTATGTGTGTGTGTGTGTGTGTGTCCTAAAATGAGACAGAGGGGTCAGACAGTGACCTTCTGCTAGAAAGCCCCCGTGATTTATTTACTGTGCCCTTATCCCTGTACACACACACACATGTACACACATACACACATACACACAATTCAGCCAGGATATGGAGCTGCGAAAATGGGGTTTTATTTTGTAGAGGGGAAATGGGCCCTCCCTCTCCACTCAACTCTCTCTGTGTGGCCTCCCTCGCCCTCCACATTTTGGGTGCAGATATGGAATGCAAATTCATTCCCTCTCTCCTTGTCTGGCTTACACACACACACACACACACACACACACACACATAGCAATCTGACACCTTGGTTGTGATGGGGACAGGCTGAGGGGAGAGACCTGTATTTCGACGGGTTGGACAGAGAGGGAGTTTCTACACTCCAATTGGCTGGTTTGGGCTGTAAGTTCCCTCCCTCCCTCCATCCCTCTCCCTTCACCCATAGAGTGTGCTGTAATTTAAACCACCAGAGCCAATTATGCAAATCATTCTAGCCCAGGTTAACCTATCACCTTCTCTCCCTCGGCTACATTTGTTTACAATATTCAAATTAGTTTTCGGTTCGAACACACCAGTCAGGGGGGTAATACAAATAGTTTGACAAACATTTTCATGCACTGCACACACACCCCTCTTCTTCTCTGTGATGTTTTTGTGTGTGTGTGTGTGTGTGTGTGTGTGTGTGTGTGTGGTGTGTGTGTGTGCGTGCGTGTGTGTGTGTGGTGTGTGTGTGTGTGTGTGTGTGTGTGTGTGTTGTGTGGTGTGTGTGTGTGTGTGTGTGTGTGTGTGTGTGTGTGTGTGTGTGTGTGTGTGTGTGATGAGAGTTCTGGGATGAAGATGTGTTAGGAAGGAGAGAGACAATGTCTGATAAGATGTGTGGTTCAGTAATGAAATGTGTCTATATTCCCGAAAGAGAGGAATATAGAAGAGGCGAATATGGAAGAGGAGAATATAGATGCGAGGAATATAGAAGAGGAGAATATAGAAGAGGAAAATATAGAGGAGGGGAATATAGAAGGGAGGAATATAGAAGAGAGGAATATAGAAGAGGTCAATATAGAAGAGGGGAATATATAGAAGAGGGGAATATAGAAGATAGGAATATAGAAGAGGTGAATATGGAAGAGGGGAATATGGAACATAGGAATATAGAAGAGGGGAATATAGAACAGAGGAATATAGAAGAGGTAAATATAGAAGAGAGGAATATAGAACAGAGGAATATAGAACAGAAGAATATAGAACAGAGGAATATAGAACAGAGGAATATAGAAGAGGGGAATATAGAACAGAGGAATATAGAACAGAGGAATATAGAACAGAAGAATATAGAAGAAGGGAATACAGAGGAGGGGAATATAGAAGAGAGGAATATAGAAGAGAGTAATATAGAACCAAGGAATATAGAACCGAGGAATATAGAAGAGGGGAATATAGAAGAGAGGAATAGAGAACAGAGGAATAGAGAACAGAGGAATATAGAACAGAGGAATATAGAAGAGGGGAATATAGAACAGAGGAATATAGAAGAGGGAATATAGAACAGAGGAATGTAGAAGAGGAAAATATATAACAGAGGAATGTAGAAGAGGGGAATATAGAAGAGAGGAATATAGAACAGGGGAATATAGAACAGAGGAATATAGAACAGAGGAATATAGAAGAGGATATAGAAGAGGGGAATATAGAACAGAGGAATATAGAAGAGGGGAATATAGAACAGAGGAATATAGAACAGAGGAATATAGAACAGAGGAATATATAAGAGAGGAATATAGAAGAGGGGAATATAGAACAGAGGAATATAGAGCAGAGGTATATAGAAGAGAGGAATATAGAACAGAGGAATATAGAACAGAGGAATATAGAACAGAGGAATATAGAAGAGGGGAATATAGAACAGAGGAATATAGAACAGAGGAATATAGAAGAGGGGAATATAGAAGAGGGGAATATAGAAGAGGGGAATATAGAACAGAGGAATATAGAAGAGGGGAATATAGAACAGAGGAATATAGAACAGAGGAATATAGAACAGAGGTATATAGAACACAGGAATATAGAACAGGGGAATATAGAACAGAGGAATATAGAAGAGGGGAATATAGAAGAGGGGAATATAGAAGAGGGAATTATAGAAGAGGGGAATATAGAAGAGGGGAATATAGAAGAGGGGAATATAGAAGAGGGGAATATAGAAGAAGGGAATTATAGAAGAGGGGAATATAGAGAGAGGAATATATAAGAGGGATTTATAGAAGAGGGGAATATATAAGAGGGAATTATAGAAGAGGGGAATATATAAGAGGGAATTAGAGAAGAGGGGAATATAGAACAGAGGAATATAGAAGAGGGGAATATATAAGAGGGAATTATAGAAGAGGGGAATATAGAACAGAGGAATATGGAACAGAGGAATATAGAAGAGGGGGAATAATATAAGAGGGAATTATAGAAGAGGGGAATATAGAAGAGGGGAATATATAAAAGGGATTTATAGATGAGGGGAATATATAGAGGGAATTATAGAAGAGGTGAATATAGAACAGAGGAATGTAGAAGAGGGGAATATAGAACAGAGGAATAGGAACAGAGGAATATAGAAGAGGGGAATATAGAAGAGGGAATATAGAACAGAGGAATATAGAACAGGGGAATATAGAACAGAGGAATATAGAACAGAGGAATATAGAACAGAGGAATATAGAAGAGAGGGATATAGACCAGAGGAATATAGAAGAGGGGAATATAGAAGAGAGGAATATAGAACAGAGGAATAGAGAACAGAGGAATATAGAACAGAGGAATATAGAACAGGGGAATATAGAACAGAGGAATATAGAACAGAGGAATATGAACAGAGGAATATACGAACAGGAGGAATATAGAACAGAGGAATATAGAACAGGGGAATATAGAACAGAGGAATATAGAACAGAGGAATATTAGAACAGAGGAATATAGAAAGAGGAATATAGAACAGAGGAATATAGAAGAGAGGATATAGAACAGAGGAATATTGAAGAGGAGAATACGAAGAGAGGAATATAGAACAGAGGAATAGAGAACAGAGGAATATAGAACGAGGAATATAGAAAGAGGGAATATAGAACAGGGGAATATAGAACAGAGGAATATAGAACAGAGGAATATAGAACAGAGGAATATAGAACAGGGGAATATAGAACAGAGGAATATAGAACAGAGGAATATAGAAGAGGAGAATATAGAACAGAGGAATATAGAACAGAGGAATATAGAAGAGAGGGATATAGAACAGAGGAATATAGAACAGAGGAATATAGAACAGGGGAATATAGAACAGAGGAATATAGAACAGAGGAATATAGAACAGAGGAATATAGAAGCGGGGAATATAGAAGAGAGGAATATAGAACAGAGGAATAGAGAACAGAGGAATATAGAACAGAGGAATATAGAAGAGGGGAATATAGAACAGAGGAATATAGAAGAGGGGAATATAGAACAGAGGAATATAGAACAGAGGAATATAGAAGAGGGGAATATAGAACAGAGGAATATAGAACAGAGGAATATAGAAGAGGGGAATATAGAAGAGAGGGATATAGAACAGAGGAATATAGAAGAGGGGAATATAGAAGAGAGGGATATAGACACAGAGGAATATAGAAGAGGGGAATATAGAACAGAGGAATATAGACAGAGGAATATAGAAGAGGGGAATATAGAAGAGCGGAATATAGAAGAGGGGAACATAGAACAGAGGAATATAGAACAGAGGAATATAGAAGAGGGAATATAGAACAGAGGAATATAGAACAGAGGAATATAGAATAGGGGAATATAGAACAGAGGAATATAGAACAGAGGAAATATAGAAGAGAAGAATTATAGAAGAGAGGGATATAGAACAGAGGAATATAGAACAGAGGAATATAGAAAGGGAATATAGAACAGAGGAATGTAGAAGAGGGGACTATAGAAACAGAGGAATATAGAACAGAGGAATATAGAAGAGGGCAATATAGAAGAGAGGGATATAGAACAGAGGAAATAGAAGAGGGGATATATAAGAGGGAATTATAGAAGAGGGAATATAGAACAGAGGAATATGGAACAGAGGAATATAGAAGAGGGAATATATAAGAGGGAATTATAGAAGAGGGGAATATAGAAGAGGGGAATATATAAAAGGGATTTATAGATGAGGGGAATATATAAGAGGGAATTATAGAAGAGGTGAATATAGAACAGAGGAATGTAGAAGAGGGGAATATAGAACAGAGGAATATAGAACAGAGGAATATAGAAGAGGGGAATATAGAAGAGGGGAATATAGAACAGAGGAATATAGAACAGGGGAATATAGAACAGAGGAATATAGAACAGAGGAATATAGAACAGAGGAATATAGAAGAGAGGGATATAGAACAGAGGAATATAGAAGAGGGGAATATAGAAGAGAGGAATATAGAACAGAGGAATAGAGAACAGAGGAATATAGAACAGAGGAATATAGAACAGGGGAATATAGAACAGAGGAATATAGAACAGAGGAATATAGAACAGAGGAATATAGAACAGAGGAATATAGAACAGAGGAATATAGAACAGGGGAATATAGAACAGAGGAATATAGAACAGAGGAATATAGAACAGAGGAATATAGAACCGAGGAATATAGAACAGAGGAATATAGAAGAGAGGGATATAGAACAGAGGAATATTGAAGAGGAGAATATAGAAGAGAGGAATATAGAACAGAGGAATAGAGAACAGAGGAATATAGAACAGAGGAATATAGAACAGAGGAATATAGAACAGGGGAATATAGAACAGAGGAATATAGAACAGAGGAATATAGAACAGAGGAATATAGAACAGGGGAATATAGAACAGAGGAATATAGAACAGAGGAATATAGAAGAGGAGAATATAGAACAGAGGAATATAGAACAGAGGAATATAGAAGAGAGGGATATAGAACAGAGGAATATAGAACAGAGGAATATAGAACAGGGGAATATAGAACAGAGGAATATAGAACAGAGGAATATAGAACAGAGGAATATAGAAGCGGGGAATATAGAAGAGAGGAATATAGAACAGAGGAATAGAGAACAGAGGAATATAGAACAGAGGAATATAGAAGAGGGGAATATAGAACAGAGGAATATAGAAGAGGGGAATATAGAACAGAGGAATATAGAACAGAGGAATATAGAAGAGGAGAATATAGAACAGAGGAATATAGAACAGAGGAATATAGAAGAGGGGAATATAGAAGAGAGGGATATAGAACAGAGGAATATAGAAGAGGGGAATATAGAAGAGAGGGATATAGAACAGAGGAATATAGAAGAGGGGAATATAGAACAGAGGAATATAGAACAGAGGAATATAGAAGAGGGGAATATAGAAGAGCGGAATATAGAAGAGGGGAACATAGAACAGAGGAATATAGAACAGAGGAATATAGAAGAGGGGAATATAGAACAGAGGAATATAGAACAGAGGAATATAGAATAGGGGAATATAGAACAGAGGAATATAGAACAGAGGAATATAGAAGAGAAGAATATAGAAGAGAGGGATATAGAACAGAGGAATATAGAACAGAGGAATATAGAAGAGGGAATATAGAACAGAGGAATGTAGAAGAGGGGAATATAGAACAGAGGAATATAGAACAGAGGAATATAGAAGAGGGCAATATAGAAGAGAGGGATATAGAACAGAGGAATAATAGAACAGGGGAATATAACAGAGGAATATAGAAGAGGGGAATATAGAAGAGAGGAATATAGAACAGAGGAATATAGAACAGAGGAATATAGAAGAGGGAATATAGAAGAGGGGAATATAGAACAGAGGGAATATAGAAAAGGGAATATAGAAGAGGGGAATATAGAACAGAGGAATATAGAAGAGGGGAATATAGAAGAGGAATATAGAAGAGGGGAATATAGAACAGAGGAATATAGAAGAGAGGAATATAGAAGAGGGAATATAGAAGAGGGAATATAGAACAGAGGAATATAGAAGAGGGGAATATAGAACAGAGGAATATAGAACAGAGGAATATAACAGAGGAATATAGAAGAGAGGGATATAGAACAGAGGAATATAGAAAGAGGGGAATATAGAAGAGAGGAATATAGAACAGAGGAATAGAGAACAGAGGAATATAGAACAGAGGAATATAGAAGAGGGGAATATAGAACAGAGGAATATAGAACAGAGGAATATAGAACAGAGGAATATAGAACAGAGGAATATAGAACAGAGGAATATAGAACAGGGAATATAGAACAGAGGAATATAGAACAGAGGAATATAGAACAGAGGAATATAGAACGAGGAATATAGAACAGAGGAATATAGAAGAGAGGGATATAGAACAGAGGAATATAGAAGAGGAGAATATAGAAGAGGGAATATAGAACAGAGGAATATAGAACAGAGGAATATAGAACAGAGGAATATAGAAAGAGAGGAATATAGAACAGGGGAATATAGAACAGAGGAATATAGAACAGGGAATATAGAACAGAGGAATATAGAACAGGGGAATATAGAACAGAGGAATATAGAACAGAGGAATATAGAAGAGGAGAATATAGAACAGAGGAATATAGAACAGAGGAATATAGAAGAGAGGGATATAGAACAGAGGAATATAGAACAGAGGAATATAGAACAGGGAATATAGAACAGAGGAATATAGAACAGAGGAATATAGAACAGAGGAATATAGAAGCGGGGAATATAGAAGAGAGGAATATAGAACAGAGGAATATAGAACAGAGGAATATAGAACAGAGGAATATAGAAGAGGGGAATATAGAACAGAGGAATATAGAAGAGGGGAATATAGAACAGAGGAATATAGAACAGAGGAATATAGAAGAGGAGAATATAGAACAGAGGAATATAGAACAGAGGAATATAGAAGAGGGGAATATAGAAGAGAGGATATAGAACAGAGGAATATAGAAGAGGAATATAGAAGAGAGGGATATAGAACAGAGGAATATAGAAGAGGAATATAGAACAGAGGAATATAGAACAGAGGAATATAGAAGAGGGGAATATAGAAGAGCGGAATATAGAAGAGGGGAACATAGAACAGAGGAATATAGAACAGAGGAATATAGAAGAGGGGAATATAGAACAGAGGAATATAGAACAGAGGAATATAGAATAGGGGAATATAGAACAGAGGAATATAGAACAGAGGAATATAGAAGAGAAGAATATAGAAGAGAGGGATATAGAACAGAGGAATATAGAACAGAGGAATATAGAAGAGGGAATATAGAACAGAGGAATGTAGAAGAGGGGAATATAGAACAGAGGAATATAGAACAGAGGAATATAGAAGAGGGCAATATAGAAGAGAGGGATATAGAACAGAGGAATATAGAACAGAGGAATATAGAACAGAGGAATATAGAAGAGGGGAATATAGAAGAGGGGAATATAGAACAGAGGAATATAGAACAGAGGAATATAGAACAGAGGTATATAGAAGAGAGGAATATAGAACAGAGGAATATAGAACAGAGGAATATAGAAGAGGGGAATATAGAACAGAGGAATATAGAAGAGGGGAATATAGAAGAGGAATATAGAAGAGGGGAATATAGAACAGAGGAATATAGAAGAGGGGAATATAGAACAGAGGAATATAGAACAGGGAATATAGAACAGAGGAATATAGAACAGAGGAATATAGAAGAGGGGAATATAGAACAGAGGAATATAGAAGAGGAATATAGAAAGAGGAATATAGAACAGAGGAATATAGAACAGAGGGAATATAGAACAGAGAATATAGAAGAGGGGAATATAGAAGAGGAATATAGAAGAGAGGAATATAGAAGAGGGAATATAGAAGAGGGGAATATAGAAGAGAGGAATATAGAAGAGGAATATAGAAGAGGGGAATATAGAACAGAGGAATATAGAACAGAGGAATATAGAAGAGGGAATATAGAAAGGGGAATATAGAACAGAGGAATATAGAACAGGGGATATATAAAGAGGGAATATAGAAGAGGGGAATATAGAACAGAGGAATATAGAACAGAGGAATATAGAAGAGGGGAATATAGAAGAGGGAATATAGAAGAGGAATATAGAAGAGGGGAATATAGAAGAGGGATATAGAAGAGGGAATATAGAAGAGGGAATATAGAAGAGGGAATATAGAACAGAGGAATATAGAAGAGGGGAATATAGAACAGAGGGAATATAGAACAGAGGAATATAGAAGAGGGGAATATAGAAAGAGGGAATATAGAACAGAGGAATATAGAACAGAGGAATATAGACAGAGGAATATAGAAGAGGGGAATATAGAACAGAGGGAATATAGAACAGAGGAATATAGAAGAGGGGAATATAGAAAGAGGAATATAGAAGAGGGGAATATAGAAGAGGGAATATAGAAAGGGAATATAGAACAGGGAATATAGAAAGGGGAATATAGAACAGAGGAATATAGAACAGAGGAATATAGAAAGAGGAATATAGAACAGAGGAATATAGAACAGAGGAATATAGAAGAGGGAATAGAAAGAGGGAATATAGAACAGGAGGTATGAAGAGGGGAATATAGAAGAGGGGGATATAGAACAGAGGAATATAGAAGAGGGGAATATAGAAGAGAGGAATATAGAAGAGAGGGAATATAGAACAGAGGAATATAGAAGAGGGGAATATAGAAGAGAGGAATATAGAACAGAGGAATATAGACAGAGGAATATAAAGAGGGAATATAGAACAGGGAATATAGAACAGAGGAATATAGAACAGGGAATATAGAACAGAGGAATATAGAACAGAGGAATATAGAACAGAGGAATATAGAAAGAGGAATATAGAACAGAGGAATATAGAACAAGGATATAGAACAGAGGAATATATAAGAGGAATATAGAAGAGGGGAATATAGAAGAGAGGGAATATAGAACAGAGGAATATAGAAGAGGGGAATATATAGAGGAATATAGAAGAGGGAATATAGAACAGAGGAATATAGAACAGAGGAATATAGAACAGAGGAATATAGAACAGAGGAATATAGAACAGAGGAATATAGAACAGAGGAATATAGAAGAGGGGAATATAGAACAGAGGAATATAGAACAGGGAATATAGAACAGAGGAATATAGAACAGAGGAATATAGACAGAGGAATATAGAAAGAGGGATATAGAACAGAGGAATATAGAAGAGAGGAATATAGAAGAGAGGAATATAGAACAGAGGAATATAGAACAGAGGAATATAGAACAGAGGAATATAGAACAGAGGAATATAGAACAGAGGAATATAGAACAGGGGAATATAGAACAGAGGAATATAGAACAGAGGAATATAGAACAGAGGAATATAGAACAGAGGAATATAGAAGAGAGGAATATAGAACAGAGGAATATAGAAGAGGAATATAGAAAGAGGAATATAGAACAGAGGAATATAGAGAGAGGAATATAGAACAGAGGAATATAGAACAGAGGAATATAGAACAGGGGAATATAGAACAGAGGAATATAGAACAGAGGAATATAGAACAGAGAATATAGAAGCGGAGAATATAGAGAGAGGAATATAGAACAGAGGAATATAGAACAGAGGAATATAGAACAGAGGAATATAGAAGAGGGGAATATAGAAGAGAGGAATATAGAAGAGGAATATAGAAAGAGGGAATATAGAACAGAGGAATATAGAACAGAGGAATATAGAAGAGAGAGGAATATAGAAGAGAGGAATATAGAACAGAGGAATATAGAACAGAGGAATATAGAAGAGGGGAATATAGAACAGAGGAATATAGAACAGAGGAATATAGAAGAGGGAATATAGAAGAGGGAATATAGAAGAGGAATATAGAACAGAGGAATATAGAACAGAGGAATATAGAAGAGAGGGATATAGAACAGAGAATATAGAACAGAGGAATATAGAACAGGGGAATATAGAACAGAGGAATATAGAACAGAGGAATATAGAAAGAGGAATATAGAAGAAGAGGAGAATATAGAAGAGAGAATATAGAACAGAGGAATATAGACAGAGGAATATAGAACAGAGGAATATAGAACAGAGTAATATAGAAGAGAGGAATATAGAACAGAGGAATATAGAACAGAGGAATATAGAAGAGGGGAATATAGAACAGAGGAATATAGAAGAGGGGAATATAGAACAGAGGAATATAGAACAGAGGAATATAGAACAGAGGAATATAGAACAGAGGAATATAGAACAGAGGAATATAGAACACAGGAATATAGAACAGGGGATATAGAACAGAGGAATATAGAACAGAGGAATATAGAAGAGGGATATATAAGAGGAATATAGAAAGGGAAATATAGAGGAGAGGAATATAGAAGAGGGGAATATAGAAGAGGAGAATATAGAAGAGGGAATATAGAAGAGGAATTATAAGAGGGGAATATAGAAGAGGGGAATATAGAAGAGGGGAATATAGAAGAGGGAATTATAGAAGAGGGGAATATAGAAGAGAGGAATATAGAAAGAGGGAATATAGAAGAGAGGAATATATAAGAGGGAATTATAGAAGGGGGAATATATAAGAGGGAATTAGAAGAGAGGAAAATAGAACAGAGGAATATAGAAGAGGGGAATATATAAGAGGGAATTATAGAAGAGGGAATATAGAACAGAGGAATATAGAACAGAGGAATATAGAAGAGGAATATATAAGAGGGAATATAGAAGAGGGGAATATAGAAGAGGGAATATATAAAGGGATTATAGATGAGGGGAATATATAAGAGGAATATAGAAGAGGGGAATATAGAACAGAGGAATGTAGAGGAGGAATATAGAACAGAGGATATAGAACAGAGGAATATAGAAGAGGGAATATAGAAGAGGGGAATATAGAACAGAGGGAATATAGAACAGGGAATATAGAACAGAGGAATATAGAACAGAGAATATAGAACAGAGGAATATAGAAGAGAGGATATAGAACAGAGGAATATAGAAGAGGGGAATATAGAAGAGAGGAATATAGAACAGAGGAATAGAGAACAGAGGAATATAGAACAGAGGAATATAGAACAGGGAATATAGAACAGAGGAATATAGAACAGGGAATATAGAACAGAGGAATATAGAACAGAGGAATATAGAACAGGGGAATATAGAACAGAGGAATATAGAACAGAGGAATATAGAACAGAGGAATATAGAACAGGAATATAGAACAGAGGAATATAGAACAGAGGAATATAGAAGAGGAGAATATAGAACAGAGGAATATAGAACAGAGGAATATAGAAGAGAGGATTATAGACAGGAATATAGAACAGAGGAATATAGAACAGGGGAATATAGAACAGAGGAATATAGAACAGAGGAATATAGAAGCGGGAATATAGAAGAGAGGAATATAGAACAGAGGAATAGAGAACAGAGGAATATAGAACAGAGGAATATAGAAGAGGGGATATAGAACAGAGGAATATAGAAGAGGGGAATATAGAACAGAGGAATATAGAAGAGGGGAATATAGACAGAGGTATATAGAACAGAGGAATATAGAACAGAGGAATATAGAAGAGGGGAATATAGAACAGAGGAATATAGAACAGAGGAATATAGAGAGAAGAATATAGAAGAGAGGGATATAGAACAGAGGAATATAGAACAGAGGAATATAGAAGAGGGAATATAGAACAGAGGAATGTAGAAGAGGGGAATATAGAACAGAGGAATATAGAACAGAGGAATATAGAAGAGGGGAATATAGAAGAGAGGGAATATAGAACAGAGGAATATAGAACAGAGGAATATAGAACAGAGGAATATAGAAGAGGGAATATAGAAGAGGGGAATATAGAACAGAGAGGAATATAGAACAGAGGAATATAGAACAGAGGAATATAGAGAGAGGAATATAGAACAGAGGAATATAGACAGAGGAATATAGAAGAGGGGAATATAGAACAGAGGAATATAGAAGAGGGAATATAGAACAGAGGAATATAGAACAGAGGAAATTAGAAGAGGGGAATATAGAAGAGAGGGGAATATAGAACAGAGGAATATAGAACAGGGGAATATAGAACAGAGGAATATAGAACAGAGGAATATAGAACAGAGGAATATAGAAGAGAGGGATATAGAACAGAGAGGAATATAGACAGAGGGGAATATAGAAGAGAGGGAATATAGAACAGAGGAATAGAGAACAGAGGAATATAGAACAGAGGAATATAGAACAGGGGAATATAGAACAGAGGAATATAGAACAGAGGAATATAGAACAGAGGAATATAGAACAGAGGAATATAGAACAGAGGAATATAGAACAGGGGAATATAGAACAGAGGAATATATAGAACAGAGGAATATAGAACAGAGGAATATAGAACCGGAGGAATATAGAACAGAGGAATATAGAAGAGAGGGATATAGAACAGAGGAATATTGAAGAGGAGAATATAGAAGAGAGGAATATAGAACAGAGGAAATAGAGAACAAGAGGGAATATAGAACAGAGGAATATAGAACAGAGGAAATATAGAACAGGGAAATATAGAACAGCAGGGAAATAGAACAGAGGAATATAGAACAGAGGAATATAGAACAGGGGAATATAGAACAGAGGAAAATATAGAACAGAGGAATATAGAAGAGGAGAATATAGAACAGAGGGAATATAGAACAGAGGAATATAGAAGAGGGATATAGAACAGAGGGAATATAGAACAGAGGAATATAGAACAGGGGAATATAGAACAGAGGATATAGAACAGAGGAATATAGAACAGAGGAATATAGAGAGGGGAATATAGAAGAGAGGAATATAGAACAGAGGAATATGAGAACAGAGGAATATAGAACAGAGGAATATAAGAAGAGGGGAATATAGAACAGGGAATATAGAAGAGGGGAATATAGAACAGAGGAATATAGAACAGAGGAATATAGAAGAGGGGAATATAGAACAGAGGAATATAGAACAGAGGAATATAGAAGAGGGAATATAGAAAGAGGGAATATAGAACAGAGGAATATAGAAGATGGGAATATAGAAGAGAGGGATATAGAACAGAGGAATATAGAAGAGGGGAATATAGAACAGAGGAATATAGAACAGAGGAATATAGAAGACAGAGGGGAATATAGAACAGGAATATAGAACAGGGGAACATAGAACAGAGGAATATAGAACAGAGGAATATAGAAGAGGGGAATATAGAACAGAGGAATATAGAACAGGGAATATAGAAGAGGAAATATAGAACAGAGGAATATAGAACAGAGGAATATAGAAGAGAAGAATATAGAAGAGAGGGATATAGAACAGAGGAATATAGAACAGAGGAATATAGAAGAGGGAATATAGAACAGAGGAATATAGAAGAGGGGAATTATAGAACAAGCAGGAGGAATATAGAACAGAGGAATATAGAAGAGGGCAATATAGAAGAGGAGGGATATAGAACAGAGGAAATAGAAGAGGGGAATATATAAGAGGGAATATAGAAGAAGAGGGGAATATAGAACAGAGGAATATAGGAACAGAGGAATATAGAAGAGGGGAATATATAAGAGGGATTATAGAGAAAGAGGGGATATAGAAGAGGGGAATATAGAAAAGGATTTATAGATGAGGAATATAGAAGAGGGAATATAGAAGAGGGGAATAGAGGGAATATAGAACAGAGGAATGTAGAAGAGGGAATATAGAACAGAGGAATATAGAACAGGAATATAGAAGAGGGGAATATAGAAGAGGGGAATATAGAACAGAGGAATATAGAACAGGGGAATATAGAACAGAGGAATATAGAACAGAGGAATATAGAACAGAGGAATATAGAAGAGAGGGATATAGAACAGAGGAATATAGAAGAGGGGGAATATATAGAAGAGAACAGAGGAATATAGAACAGAGGAATATAGAACAGAGGAATATAGAACAGAGGAATATAGAACAGGGGAATATATAGAACAGAGGAATATAGAACGAGGAATATAGAACAGAGGAATATAGAACAGAGGAATATAGAACAGGGGAATATAGAACAGGGGAATATAGAACAGAGGAATATAGAACAGAGGAATATAGAACAGAGGAATATAGAACAGAGGAATATAGAACAGAGGATATAGAGAGAGGGATATAGAACAGAGGAATATAGAAGAGGGAATATAGAAGAGAGGAATATAGAACAGAGGAATATAGAGAACAGAGGAATATAGAACAGAGGAATATAGAACAGAGGAATATAGAACAGGGGAATATAGAACAGAGGAATATAGAACAGAGGAATATAGAACAGAGGAAATATAGAACAGGGGAATATAGAACAGAGGAATATAGACAGAGGGAATATAGAAGAGGAGAATATAGAACAGAGGAATATAGAACAGAGGAATATAGAAGAGAGGGATATAGAACAGAGGAATATAGAACAGAGGAATATAGAACAGGGGAATATAGAACAGAGGAATATAGAACAGAGGAATATAGAACAGAGGAATATAGAAGCGGGGGAATATAGAAGAGAGGAATATAGAACAGAGGAATATAGAACAGAGGAATATAGAACAGAGGAATATAGAAGAGGGGAATATAGAACAGAGGAATATAGAAGAGGGGAATATAGAACAGAGGAATATAGAACAGAGGAATATAGAAGAGGGGAATATAGAACAGAGGAATATAGAACAGAGGAATATAGAAGAGGGGAATATAGAAGAGAGGGATATAGAACAGAGGAATATAGAAGAGGAATATAGAAGAGAGGATATAGAACAGAGGAATATAGAAGAGGGGAATATAGAACAGAGGAATATAGAACAGAGGAATATAGAAGAGGGGAATATAGAAGAGGAATATAGAAGAGGGGAATATAGAACAGAGGAATATAGAACAGAGGAATATAGAAGAGGGGAATATAGAACAGAGGAATATAGAACAGAGGAATATAGAACAGGGAATATAGAACAGAGGAATATAGAACAGAGGAATATAGAAGAGAAGAATATAGAACAGAGGGATATAGAACAGAGGAATATAGAACAGAGGAATATAGAAGAGGGGAATATAGAACAGAGGAATATAGAAGAGGAATATAGAACAGAGGAAATATAGAACAGAGGAATATAGAAGAGGGAATATAGAAGAGAGGATATAGAACAGAGGAATATAGAACAGAGGAATATAGAACAGAGGAATATAGAAGAGGGGAATATAGAAGAGGGGAATATAGAACAGAGGAATATAGAACAGAGGAATATAGAACAGAAGGAATATAGAAGAGAGGAATATAGAACAGAGGGATATAGGATATAGAACAGAGGAATATAGAAGAGGGGAATATAGAACAGAGGAATATAGAAGAGGGGAATATAGAAGAGGAATATAGAAGAGGGGGATATAGAACAGAGGAATATAGAAGAGGGGAATATAGAACAGAGGAATATAGAACAGAGGAATATAGAACAGAGGAATATATAAGAGAGGAATATAGAAGAGGGGAATATAGAACAGAGGAATATAGAGCAGAGGTATATAGAAGAGAGGAATATAGAACAGAGGAATATAGAACAGAGGAATATAGAACAGAGGAATATAGAAGAGGGGAATATAGAACAGAGGAATATAGAACAGAGGAATATAGAAGAGGGGAATATAGAAGAGAGGAATATAGAAGAGGGGAATATAGAACAGAGGAATATAGAAAGAGGGAATATAGAACAGAGGAATATAACAGAGGAATATAGAACAGAGGAATATAGAACACAGGAATATAGAACAGGGAATATAGAACAGAGGAATATAGAAGAGGGGAATATAGAAGAGGGGAATATAGAAGAGGGAATTATAGAAGAGGGGAATATAGAAGAGGGGAATATAGAAGAGGGAATATAGAAGAGGGAATATAGAAGAGGGAATTATAGAAGAGGGGAATATAGAAGAGAGGAATATAAAGAGGGATTTATAGAAGAGGGGAATATATAAGAGGGAATTATAGAAGAGGGGAATATATAAGAGGGAATTAGAGAAGAGAGGGGAATATAGAACAGAGGAATATAGAAGAGGGAATATATAAGAGGGAATTATAGAAGAGGGGAATATAGAACAGAGGAATATGGAACAGAGGAATATAGAAGAGGGGAATATATAAGAGGGAATTATAGAAGAGGGGAATATAGAAGAGGGGAATATATAAAAGGGATTTATAGATGAGGGGAATATATAAGAGGGAATTATAGAAGAGGTGAATATAGAACAGAGGAATGTAGAAGAGGGGAATATAGAACAGAGGAATATAGAACAGAGGAATATAGAAGAGGGAAATATAGAAGAGGAATATAGAACAGAGGAATATAGAACAGGGAATATAGAACAGAGGAATATAGAACAGAGGAATATAGAACAGAGGAATATAGAAGAGAGGGATATAGAACAGAGGAATATAGAAGAGGGGAATATAGAAGAGAGGAATATAGAACAGAGGAATAGAGAACAGAGGGATATTAGAACAGAGGAATATAGAACAGGGGAATATAGAACAGAGGAATATAGAACAGAGGAATATAGAACAGAGGAATATAGAACAGAGGAATATAGAACAGAGGAATATAGAACAGGGGAATATAGAACAGAGGAATATAGACAGAGGAATATAGAACAGAGGAATATAGAACCGGGAATATAGAACAGAGGAATATAGAAGAGAGGGATATAGAACAGAGGAATATAGAAGAGGAGAATATAGAAGAGAGGAATATAGAACAGAGGAATAGAGAACAGAGGAATATAGAACAGAGGAATATAGAACAGAGGAATATAGAACAGGGGAATATAGAACAGAGGAATATAGAACAGAGGAATATAGAACAGAGGAATATAGAACAGGGGAATATAGAACAGAGGAATATAGAACAGAGGAATATAGAAGAGGAGAATATAGAACAGAGGAATATAGAACAGAGGAATATAGAAGAGAGGGATATAGAACAGAGGAATATAGAACAGAGGAATATAGAACAGGGGAATATAGAACAGAGGAATATAGAACAGAGGAATATAGAACAGAGGAATATAGAAGCGGGAATATAGAAGAGAGGAATATAGAACAGAGGAATAGAGAACAGAGGAATATAGAACAGAGGAATATAGAAGAGGGGAATATAGAACAGAGGGATATAGAAGAGGGGAATATAGAACAGAGGATATAGAACAGAGGAATATAGAAGAGGGAATATAGAACAGAGGATATAGAACAGAGGAATATAGAAGAGGGGAATATAGAAGAGAGGGATATAGAACAGAGGAATATAGAAGAGGGGAATATAGAAGAGAGGGATATAGAACAGAGGAATATAGAAGAGGGGAATATAGAACAGAGGAATATAGAACAGAGGAATATAGAAGAGGGAATATAGAAGAGCGGAATATAGAAGAGGGGAAATAGAACAGAGGAATATAGAACAGAGGAATATAGAAGAGGGGAATATAGAACAGAGGAATATAGAACAGAGGAATATAGAATAGGGGAATATAGAACAGAGGAATATAGAACAGAGGAATATAGAAGAGAAGAATATAGAAGAGAGGGATATAGAACAGAGGAATATAGAACAGAGGAATATAGAAGAGGGAATATAGAACAGAGGAATGTAGAAGAGGGGAATATAACAGAGGAATATAGAACAGAGGAATATAGAAGAGGGCAATATAGAAGAGAGGGATATAGAACAGAGGAAATAGAAGAGAGGGAATATATAAGAGGGAATTATAGAAGAGGAATATAGAACAGAGGAATATGGAACAGAGGAATATAGAAGAGGGGAATATATAAGAGGGAATATAGAAGAGGGAATATAGAAGAGGGGAATATAGAAAGGGATTTATAGATGAGGGGAAATATAAGAGGGAATTATAGAAGAGGTGAATATAGAACAGAGGAATGTAGAAGAGGGGAATATAGAACAGAGGAATATAGAACAGAGGAATATAGAAGAGGGATATAGAAAAGAGGGAATATAGAACAGAGGAATATAGACAGGGAATATAGAACAGGGAATATAGAACAGAGGAATATAGAACAGAGGAATATAGAAGAGAGGGATATAGAACAGAGGAATATAGAAGAGGGGAATATAGAAGAGAGGAATATAGAACAGAGAATATAGAACAGAGGAATATAGAACAGAGGAATATAGAACAGGGGAATATAGAACAGAGGAATATAGAACAGAGGAATATAGAACAGAGGAATATAGAACAGAGGAATATAGAACAGAGGAATATAGAACAGGGAATATAGAACAGAGGAATATAGAACAGAGGAATATAGAACAGAGGAATATAGAACAGAGGAATATAGAACAGAGGAATATAGAAGAGAGGGATATAGAACAGAGGAATATAGAAGAGAGGAGAATATAGAAGAGAGGAATATAGAACAGAGGAATATAGAACAGAGGAATATAGAACAGAGGAATATAGAACAGAGGAATATAGAACAGGGGAATATAGAACAGAGGAATATAGAACAGAGGAATATAGAACAGAGGAATATAGAACAGGGAATATAGAACAGAGGAATATAGAACAGAGGAATATAGAAGAGGAGAATATAGAACAGAGGAATATAGAACAGAGGAATATAGAAGAGAGGGATATAGAACAGAGGATATAGAACAGAGGAATATAGAACAGGGGAATATAGAACAGAGGAATATAGAACAGAGGAATATAGAACAGAGGAATATAGAAGAGGGGAATATAGAAGAGAGGAATATAGAACAGAGGAATAGAGAACAGAGGAATATAGAACAGAGGAATATAGAAGAGGGGAATATAGAACAGAGGAATATAGAAGAGGGGAATATAGAACAGAGGGAATATAGAACAGAGGAATATAGAACGGGGAATATAGACAGAGGAATATAGAACAGAGGAATATAGAAGAGGGAATATAGAAGAGAGGAGATATAGAACAGAGGAATATAGAAGAGGGGAATATAGAAGAGAGGGATATAGAACAGAGGAATATAGAAGAGGGGAATATAGAAAGAGGAATATAGAACAGAGGAATATAGAAGAGGGGAATATAGAAGAGCGGAATATAGAAGAGGAATATAGAACAGGGAATATAGAACAGAGGAATATAGAAGAGGGAATATAGAACAGAGGAATATAGAACAGAGGAATATAGAATAGGGGATATAGAACAGAGGAATATAGAACAGAGGAATATAGAAGAGGATAGAAAATAGAAGAGAGGGATATAGAACAGAGGAATATAGAACAGAGGAATATAGAAAGGATATAGAAGAGAGGAATATAGAACAGAGGAATGTAGAAGAGGGGAATATAGAACAGAGGAATATAGAACAGAGGAATATAGAAGAGGGAATATAGAAGAGAGGGATATTAGAACAGAGGAATATAGAACAGAGGAATATAGAACAGAGGAATATAGAAGAGGAATATAGAAGAGGGGAATATAGAACAGAGGAATATAGAACAGAGGAATATAGAACAGAGGAATATAGAAGAGAGGAATATAGAACAGAGGGATATAGAACAGAGGAATATAGAAGAGGGGAATATAGAACAGAGGAATATAGAAGAGGGGAATATAGAACAGAGGAAATATAGAACAGAGGAATATAGAACAGAGGAATATAGAACAGAGGAATATAGAACAGAGGAATTATAGAAACGAGGAATATAGAACAGAGGAATATAGAAGAGAGGAATATAGAAGAGGGGAATATAGAAGAGGGGAATTATAGAAGAGGGAATATAGAAGAGGGGAATATAGAAGAGGGAATATAGAAGAGGGAATATAGAAGAGGGAATTATAGAAGAGGGGAATATAGAAGAGGGGAATATAGAGAGAGGATATATAGAAAGGGGAATATAGAAGAGGGATTATAGATTATAGAAGAGGGGAATATAGAAGAGAGGAATATAGAAGAGGAAATTATAGAAAGAGGGAATATAGAAGAGAGGAATATATTATAGATACAGAAGGGGAATATAGAAGAGGGAATTAGAGAAGAGGGAATATAGAACAGAGGAATATAGAAGAGGAATATAGAAGAGGGAATTATAGAAGAGGGAATATAGAACAGAGGAATATAGAACAGAGGAATATAGAAGAGGGGAATATAAGAGGGAATTATAGAAGAGGGGAATATAGAAGAGGGGAATATATAAAAGGGATTTATTAGAGGATAGAGGGGAATATATAAGAGGGATTATAGAAGAGGTGAATATAGAACAGAGGAATGTAGAAGAGGGGAATATAGAACAGAGGAATATAGAACAGAGGAATATAGAGAGGGGAATATAGAAGAGGGGAATATAGAACAGAGGAATATAGAACAGAGGGAATATAGAACAGAGGGATATAGAAGAGAGGGGAATATAGAACAGAGGGATATAGAACAGAGGAATATAGAAGAGGGGAATATAGAACAGAGGAATATAGAAGAGGGGAATATAGAACAGAGGAATATAGACGAGGAATATAGAACAGAGGAATATAGAACAGAGGAATATAGAACAGAGGAATATAGAACAGAGGAATATAGAACAGAGGAATATAGAACAGGGGAATATAGAACAGAGGAATATAGAACAGAGGAATATAGAACAGAGGAATATAGAACAGAGGAATATAGAAGAGAGGGATATAGAACAGAGGAATATAGAAGAGGAGAATATAGAAGAGAGGAATATAGAACAGAGGAATAGAGAACAGAGGAATATAGAACAGAGGAATATAGAACAGAGGAATATAGAACAGGGGAATATAGAACAGAGGAATATAGAACAGAGGAATATAGAACAGAGGAATATAGAACAGGGGAATATAGAATAGAGGAATATAGAACAGAGGAATATAGAAGAGGAGAATATAGAACAGAGGAATATAGAACAGAGGAATATAGAAGAGAGGGATATAGAACAGAGGAATATAGAACAGAGGAATATAGAACAGGGGAATATAGAACAGAGGAATATAGAACAGAGGAATATAGAACAGAGGAATATAGAAGCGGAGAATATAGAAGAGAGGAATATAGAACAGAGGAATAGAGAACAGAGGAATATAGAACAGAGGAATATAGAAGAGGGGAATATAGAACAGAGGAATATAGAAGAGGGGAATATAGAACAGAGGAATATTAGACATGAGCCGGAATATAGAACGAGGGAATATAGAAGAGAGGGGATATAGAACAGAGGAATATAGAAGAGGGGAATATAGAACAGAGGAATATAGAACAGGAGGAATATAGAACAGCGGGGAATATAGAGAGAGGAATATAGAAGAGGGGAACATAGAAACAGAGGAATATAGAACAGAGGAATATATGACGAGGGGAATATAGAACAGAGGAATATAGAACAGAGGGAATATAGAAGGAGGGGAATCTAGAACAGAGGAACATAGAACAGAGGAAATATGACGAGGAGGAATATAGAAGAGGGGAATATAGAAGAGGGGAATATAGAACAGAGGAATATAGAACAGAGAATATAGAACAGAGCGGTATATAGAAGAGAGGAATATAGCACAGAGGAATATAGAACAGAGGAATATAGAACAGAGGAATATAGAACAGAGGTATATAGAAGAGAGGAATTATAGAACAGAGGAATATAGAACAGAGGAATATAGAAGAGGGGAATATAGAACAGAGGAATATAGAAGAGGGGAATATAGAACAGAGGAATATAGAACAGAGGAATATAGAACAGTGGAATATAGAACAGAGGAATATAGAACAGAGGTATATAGAACACAGGAATATAGAACAGGGAATATAGAACAGAGGAATATAGAACAGAGGAATATAGAAGAGGGGAATATAGAAGAGGCAATTATAGAAGAGGAGAATATATAAGAGGGGATTATAGAAGAGGAAAATATAGAAGAGGGGAATATAGAAGAGGGGAATATAGAAGAGGGGAATTATAGAAGAGGGGGATATAGAAGAGGGGAATATAGAAGAGAAGAATATGGAAGAGGGGAATATAGAAGAGGGAATTATAGAAGAGGGGAATATAGAAGAGGGGAATATATAAGAGGGAATTATAGAAGAGGGGAATATAGAAGAGGGGAATATATAAGAGGGAATTATAGAAGAGGGGAATATAGAAGAGGGAATTATAGAAGAGGGGAATATATAAGAGGGAATTATAGAAGAGGGGAATATATAAGAGGGAATTATAGAAGAGGGGAAATTTAAAGCAGAGGAATATAGAACAGAGGAATATAGAAGAGGGGAATATAGAAGAGGGGAATATATAAGAGGGGAATATATAAGAGGGAATTATAGAAGAGGGGAATATAGAAGAGGGGAATATATAAAAGGGAATTATAGATGAGGGGAATATATAAGAGGGAATTATAGAAGAGGGGAATATAGAAGAGGGAATTATAGAAGAGGGGAATATATAAAAGGGAATTATAGAAGAGGGGAGGAGGAGAGAAAGGAAGGGGGATAAAGAGGAAGATTGAAGACTGTCAAATAATTGTGAGGAAGGAGGTGGAAGGAGAGAAACCAGATGTAGAGAAGAGCAGGAAGAGAGGAAGAACTTGATAATGAGGAGAGGGGAGGGTACATATGAGGAAGAGGAAAAGCAAGAAGGAGAAGAGGAGAGGGGGAAAATTAGGTTGGTTGACAGAATACACAGCACTGAGTTTTATTCAGGACCGCTCCCCACTCCCGAGGGTTATGGGAAGTTCACACAAACAAATGACAACCATTTTCCAGGAGTGCTATAAAGAAGGGAGCGAGAGAATGGAGAGAGAGCGAGAGAGCGAGAGGAAGGACGTGTTTTCAATTTATAACCTGAGGGAAAACATGGAACACACGCTTACACACACACCAAAAATGCAAACAGGCAGCAAGCTTAGAAACATTAACACATTTTCCTGTTGATCTTTTTTGCCTTAGACCATTCCAGTGTTCCAATACAACAAATGCTGTTTAAAATACATAGGACTGCCTTGGGTGTCTCTTTGCTTTATTATCAGTTATGCAAATTTGGAATCATCCCAGTTCTACATGTAGTACGTGTTGTTCTAGAAGTTCCTACAGTAGGTTTGGAGTGGATTCCAGACTATTCTGGATCATCTCAGTTGAATGTGGGGAAGTTCCATGGATTAGATCCAGCGGTTGATTGGTCTAAAAGGGTGGTCCTTTGGCAAAATAAACGCAGACAACCATTCTGCTCGAGATATCTTGTCCTATACTAAAACCCTATAAATAACATTTACATCAAATCTGAAACGCAAGCTGTAAAACAGAAATTACTGTGGTGTTTTGAATTGCGTTCTGATTGCGTATGTCTTGCGGGTAGAGCAGCGTGTAATCTACACTAAACCATAATTGCACTCGACTCAACAATGTAAGAAAAACACATAATTGGAAAACATTTTAGGAAGATGCATGATAAGCAGCTAGAAATTACACATTTATTTAAAAACATAATGTTTATGGACATATTTAGGACACGTGAACTGCCTACACAGCACTTTGCCGTGTAAATTCACATTAGCATATATTATGATTTATAAAGCTATATGTAAATAAGCTGCCTTAATTAGAAGTTGAAATGTAATCTCTTCCTCACTCGTTTTCTCCAGGCTAACGGAGCTAGCGCAGTGATGTCGACGACAGGGAATTAACTAAACAAAAGCTCTCGGGAAAAAGTCCACTTTCCTCATCTTTTTAATTCCCTGTGTTTTTATGATCACGCTATCATGGGTCTGACTGGATGGAACGCTCCTAATTCTTAGCTCGTCAGCTAGGACTTCTGCTTTGAGTGGAAATGTTACTTTTTATCAGACGTTTCCTTGGTTGGATTAGTGGCTAGCTAGATGAATTATAAACCGAGACAATCACTATCTAGTAGTGCATAAGATACTTGAACGTTTGTGGTACTTTTACACTGCTCACTACGATAGGGATAAAGAATAAAACACACTGTAGGCTACATGGTGCCAACGAACATAATACCAAATAGGCAAGGTATGGAAAATGTTGGTTGTCATTATAAACCAATGACTGTGGTATAGGTAGCTAGATAAACGGTGGAATAGAAAGAAACTGAGAGAAAGAGAGAGAGAGAGAGAGAGAGAGAGAGAGAGAGAGAGAGAGAGAGAAAGAGAGAGAGAGAGAGAGAGAGAGAGAGAGAGAGAGAGACAGACACAGTTCCCCCCCGGGTGACCATGCAGCCGTCATATCCACTCTGATTCTGAATTATCTCTGATTGGTTGTCATGACTGTGTGTCCTGCACAGCTGAGACCACTCATCACAAAGGCTCAGCACACACAGGCACACAGACACACAGACACACGCACGCACGCACGCACACACACAGTGTTCAAAGCCTGCCTGCTATATTTTTATAGCTTGGGATCACATTTCCCTAAAATGCTGAGTATTCCACCAACGCATGGCTTTTTAAAGAGTTGTGGGGAGAGAGGTTTGTTTGTGAGAGCTGTGTGTGTGTGTGTGTGTGTGTGTGTATCTGTGTGTGTCTGTGTGTGTGTGTGTGTGTGTGTGTGTGTGTGTGTGTGTGTGTGTGTGTGTGTGTGTGTGTGTGTGTGTGTGTGTGTGTGTGTGTGTGTGTGTGTGTGTGTGTGTGTGTGTATCTGTGTGTGTCTGTGTCTGTGTGTCTGTTTAAAGAGTTGTGGCTAGGCCTACCCACTGGGCACAGACATCAGTTCAACGTCTAGTTTTGATTTACATTTGGTTGATTGTCAACTAACGTGAAATCAACAAAACATGTCACCATGTCATTTGATTTAGGTTAAAAACTTTTTTCAGGTCCAATCAGTTTTGGAAACAATGTGGTTTGAACCAGTTTTTGCCCAGTATGTGGAGGCAAGTTTGTGTTCTGGGCTACCTCAGATTTTACATATGCAACAATTAACACTGATGACTGATGTGTTTTGAAGGTCTTGACAGATGTGGAAAATGCCGAACCTCACATCGAACATTAGGAATAATGTGTTTGGTTGAAGTGAATTTCAAGGTCTGGGTTTCCCTCTTTTAAATCACTGGACATAATGAATAATCAAGCCATAAATAGTGACGTGAGTTTATCCTGGTCAAGTTTCAATGCTTGTCACGTGCACAGGATACAGCAGGTGTAAAACAGTGAAACGCTTACTTCCCTAACAATGCAGTAATAACAGTAAAAAATATAGATTAGAAACACACAGGAGAAGTATGAGAGAAGAAAAAGAACAGGGGAATATTTATAGTGTATACATATATAAGTTATAGTGTATACATGTCACGCTTTGACCTTAGAGATCCTTTTTATGTCTCTATTTTGGTTTGGTCAGGGCGTGAGTTGGGGTGGGCATTCTATGTTTTGTGTTCTATGTTTTCTATTTCTTTGTGGTTGGCCGGGTATGATTCTAAATCAGGGACAGCTGTCTATCGTTGTCTCTGATTGGGAACCATACTTAGCTACCCTTTTTCCCCACCTGTGTTTGTGGGAGGTTGTCTCTGTTTAGAGCACTTTGCTTTTGAGCTTCACGTTTAATTTTTTATTTTTTCCAGTGTTTAGTGTTTGGTGTCATTTTGATAAAAATAAAGAAAATGTACGCTCACCACGCTGCACCTTGGTCCTCTCCTTTGAACAGCCGTGACAATACAGGTCAGTGCAGTACCATTCTTACAATGTGCACGGCTCTCATGGAAGAGGACCACAATGCAAATAAGTCGTAGACTTTTTTGTTATATCCTCAATGATTCTTAATCAAGTGCATAACTGTGTATGCATTCGTTGTTTTTAAATGATAAAAGAAAATAAACTAAACACACAAAACCTGGAGTAATTGCGGTAGGTACTGTATGTACATATAAACAGGGATAAAACGTGACCAGTAGTAGAATAAATACTGATGGTAATAGTAACCAATATAGTGTGTGTGTGTGTGTGTGTGTGTGTGTGTGTGTGTGTGTGAGAGAGAGAGAGAGAGTGTAGGTAGAGACCTGTGGGTGAGCATAGAGTCAGTGCAGATAGTCCGTGAGAGTGAGTGGGCAGCTGTTGTGGCTTGTGGAAAGAAGCTGTCCTGCAGCATGTTGGTCCAAGATCCGATGCTCCGGTACCGCCTGCTGGACGGAAGCAAAGAGAACAGTTCATGTCTGGGGTGATTTTTAGCAATTTTCCGGTCCTTTCTCAGACGTTTGGCATGAATGTCCTGAATGACTGGGCGCTCTCGAGTGGCGCAGCAGTCTAAGGTACTGCATCTCAGTGCTAGAGGCGTCACTTACAGACCCTTGTTTGATCCCGGACTGTATCACATGATTGGGAGTCCCATAGGGCGGCGCACAATTGGCCCAGCATCGTCCAGGTTAGGGGAGGGTTTTGCCGGGGTAGGCTGTCATTGTAAATACGAATTTGTTCTTAACTGACTTGCCTAGTTAAATAAAGACTGAAGCTCTTGACTCTCTCAAATGTTCCAGCAAATACAGATTTTCTAAACATTATTTCAGAGTTTTCTATTCCACACAAAAGGCCATCAATAATCATTGTGTCAAGCCCAACTTATTTTCCCCACAGAACACAAAATAATCAAATGCAATCACCATAACCATAACCATGTGTCTTCCCAACTCACAGGCAGAAATTAAATTGTAATTGAGGTTCTCTCAGCACAGTGTGCTAATTTTAGGTCTTGGTAAGAATATGTCTTTGCTAGTGAAAGCCTACAACATAGGAGATCATTAGCAGCGGTTAGCCACCAACGCTAGCTGTCCAAACACACTAAAACACTGACATAAAAACATGTTATATTGTGTATACGTGGTGCTGTGATCTTTTCAAACCCTCAGAGGTAAAGGGAGCAAATAAGCGAGAGAGAGAGAGAGAGATTTTCTTTGGCAAGGTAAACATACAGTGGGTATCATAAGTACTCACCACCCTGGATTTTTTTCTAATTTTGTTGCATTACAAAGTGGGATTGAAATAGATGTAATTGTGATATTTTTTTGTTGGTTATTGATCTACATAAAATACTAATTGATCGACACAAAATATCACCATAAGGACATTAGTGCTTATAAAACAGCTCCAGAGTTCAATGGCAGTGATGGGATAAAACAGAGTATGGATCAACATCGTACACTCCACAATAATGAACTAAATGACAGAGTGAAAATAAATAAAATAAGATACCGAAATAAAGATATTCCAAAACATGCATCCTGTATGCAACAAGGCACTAAAGTAATACTTTATTTTTTAAACATGGCAAAGGAATACACTTTTTGGCCTAAATGCAAAGCCTTATGTTTGGGGCAAATCCAATGCAACACATCACTGAATAATTGCCTCCTAATTTTCAAGTATGGTGGAGGCTGCATCATGGTATGGGTATGCTTGACATCAGCAAAGACTAGGGAGTTTTTCAGGATGAAAAAATCCCAGAATCGACCTAACCACAGACAAAATCCTAGAGGAAGACCTTCAGTCTGCTTTATACCAAACACTGGGAGAGGAATTCACCTTTCAGCAAAAACCTACAACACAAGGCCAAACCTACAACACAAGGCCAAATCTACACTGGAGTCGCTTACCAAGAAGACAGTGAATGCCAAGTTACAGTTTTGACTTAAATCTGCTTGAAAACATCCCGCAAGAAAATGGCTGTCCAGCAATGATCCCAACACTTTGACAGAGCTTGAAGAATTTTGAAAGGAATAGTGGTCAAATATTTCACAATCGAGGTGTGCAAAGCTCTTAAAGACTTACCCAAGAACACTCACAACTGTAATCACTCTTAGAGACTTACCCAAGAACACTCACAGCTGTAATCACTCTTAGAGACTTACCCAAGAACACTCACAACTGTAATCACTCTTAAAGACTTACCCAAGAACACTCACAACTGTAATCACTCTTAGAGACTTACCCAAGAACACTCACAGCTGTAATCACTCTTAGAGACTTACCCAAGAACACTCACAGCTGTAATCACTAGAGACTTACCCAAGAACACTCACAGATGTAATCACTCTTGGAGACTTACCCAAGAACACTCACAGCTGTAATCACTCTTAGAGACTTACCCAAGAACACTCACAACTGTAATCACTCTTAGAGACTTACCCAAGAACACTTACAACTGTAATCACTCTTAGAGACTTACCCAAGAACACTCACAGCTGTAATCACTCTTAGAGACTTACCCAAGAACACTCACAACTGTAATCACTCTTAAAGACTTACCCAAGAACACTCACAACTGTAATCACTCTTAGAGACTTACCCAAGAACACTCACAGCTGTAATCACTCTTAGAGACTTACCCAAGAACACTCACAGCTGTAATCACTCTTAGAGATTTACCCAAGAACACTCACAACTGTAATCACTCTTAGAGACTTACCCAAGAACACTCACAGCTGTAATCACTCTTAGAGACTTACCCAAGAACACTCACAACTGTAATCACTCTTAGAGACTTACCCAAGAACACTCACAGCTGTAATCACTAGAGACTTACCCAAGAACACTCACAGATGTAATCACTCTTAGAGACTTACCCAAGAACACTCACAGCTGTAATTGGTGCCGAAAGTGTTCCTAACATGTATTGACTCAGGGGAGTGAATACTTATCTGATCAAGGTATTTTGCTGTTTTATTTGTCATTGGTTTTAAGAATATATATATATAATCTTTCTTTCACTTTGAAGTGCATAGCATTAACAAAAAATGACAATCAAATTCATTTTAATCCTACTTGTAACACAATAAAATGTTTTTAAAAATCCAAAGGGGTGAATACTGATGACACCTTTGAACTGAGAAAGAGAGAGAGTAACCAAGGGAGAGAGCGAGTCAGAGAGAGATAATATGATATTTGAAATGTCTTTATTCTTTTGGAACTTTTGTGAGGGTAATCTTTACTGTAAAACATATATATATATATATTTCACTTGCTTTAGCAATGAAGCCCCTTAAATTGAAATTGAATTGAAATTGAATTGAGCGAGTGACAGAGTTAGCAAGTGAGCGATACGGGGGTAAAGGACAGAGTAAATTCTTTCCTCTCAAAACAAAAACTCTATGTTATCTTCAGCAGTTGCTGGATCATGTTTCCCTGTAAAAAGCCGACAATTTATCCAAATGTTTGAAGGAAATCTAAACATGACCAGCATTTCTCTCTCAAACACACACTCTCAATCTGGAGTTACAGAGGAGACTCTCCTCTCCTGGGCATAAGGTTTAGGAACGGCCTGCCTCTCTGACCTTACCATGGAGGTCTGACTGGAGGGCCGGTGAGAGAATGAAAGTGAAATACACTACTGCATTACTCTGCCTATACAGAACATTAAGAACACTGTTCAACTTGTTATACAACAGCTCCCCCTGGTGCTGGCAGAATGCAGGGCTACAATATCCAAACTATCAAAATTACATTATAGTAAACAATCTTATCAAGAATGACTTACAGGAGCAATTGGGGTTAAGTGCCTTGCCCAAGTGCATATCGACAGACCTTTCACCAAGTCAATTCAGGGATTCGAACCAGTGACCCTTCGGTTACTGGCCCAATGTTCTTAATCGCCAGACTACCTGCCAGTCCAGTTAACACTCATTCTTATGTGTGATGGATTTTGAAGTATATGAATTTTGACTAAAATACAATATTTTTTAAATAATTATAGCATCAGCTCCCAGTAAGTTCAATGGAGATTTGGGTACTTAGTGGACCCTGGGAACTCAAACCAGGATCGGTTCAAATACTATCTTAACATGTCCTAATCATCCATATGATACATGACCAATGATCAAATCTGTTATAACAACGAATAGACTCTATCACTGGAATATGAACCACTGTGAATGATGGCTTTCCCAGGAAAGAAAGAGGAAGAGACTGGTCTCTTTTCTGTCTCTCCATGAGAGAGGTGCCCACTGCACCCAATAGCTCTGTTTCTTGTTAACTCTGTAAATCTCATTCCATGAAAACATGGCACTGCCTCAAAGCCTGTTAGTTTAACCTTACAAACTCTACCATGTACTTTTCATAGATAGACAAACATTAGACACAAACACAGACCCTCACACAAACTGCCCTTCACTGTCCGAGCATATTGCTGTTAGCCCAACCCTGGGAAGCATGTTGGTAGAGAAGGGAAATCAGGACTCTTAAATCTCCTGTATATTTGTTTGAATTCCATAGCTGGTCAAGGAAACACATCGGGCACAAACTGGTTCAATCAACGCTGTTTCCACGTCATTTCTATTAAATGACGTTTAACACACGTGGAGTAAATGTTGAATTGACGTCTGTGCCCAGTGGGAAGCTATTTAATGTTATCGTGGTGGGTTACTGATCGACTGGGTGTTTACTAGTGTTACATTTATTAGTTACAGAGATGAAAGAATATGATACAGATGTTAATGTTGATTATAGTGTTTTTTCAGAAACAACATATGGATTTCATTGATTGAGGACAACATGCAAATAATACTGCTAAAGGCCTTTCAAACAGTTCACCATGTTTTGTCTATAATACAAGTCAAATGTATGAACAAAAAGGTATAACAACAAAGAAGACTATTATACGAATAGTGCTTTGCAGTTGACAAATGGATTAATAAACATGGGTGGTTACTGTAATATTCCTATAGGGATATATTCAAACCATATGGTTTGGAGCTGTGCTGTAGCCTAGGAGATATCACAATCTTGCACCAACATCACAATAGGCTGTTATGCAAAGTGTGTAATACTTCCTGCACAGTCTGTGTGGTAATCTTATTTAGTAGAAATGAGACCATACTCTGTGATAATTGCAACTAATCAGATTCGGTGTGGGTTTGTTTGTGATTTATCTATTATCGCTGAGCTGACAGGCAAAAAAGACAAATGCTTGTATCCACCACCAATAAATATGAATCATTTTGCAATCTGTCAGGCTATAATATTATAATATGCTCAGCAGAAAGGCTAAAACTTGTGTGTGTGCGTGTGTGTGTGTTGCACCTCGAGGAAATGGTTAACTGATCTGTGTATCCTTCCTGTTTGGCCCTGTCCGGGGGTGTCCTCGGATGGGGCCACAGTGTCTCCTGACCCCTCCTGTCTCAGCCTCCAGTATTTATGCTGCAGTAGTTTATGTGTCGGGGGGCTAGGGTCAGTTTGTTATATCTGGAGTACTTCTCCTGTCCTATTCGGTGTCCTGTGTGAATTTAAGTGTGCTCTCTCTAATTCTCTCTTTCTCGCTTTCTTTCTCTCTCTCGGAGGACCTGAGCCCTAGGACCATGCCTTAGGACTACCTGATATGATGACTCCTTGCTGTCCCCAGTCCACCTGGCAGTGCTACTGCTCCAGTTTCAACTGTTCTGCCTTATTATTATTGGGCCATGCTGGTCATTTATGAACATTTGAACATCTTGGCCATGTTCTGTTATAATCTCCACCCGGCACAGCCAGAAGAGGACTGGCCACCCCACATAGCCTGGTTCCTCTCTAGGTTTCTTCCTAGGTTTTGGCCTTTCTAGGGAGTTTTTCCTAGCCACCATGCTTCTACACCTGCATTGCTTGCTGTTTGGGGTTTTAGGCTGGGTTTCTGTATAGCACTTTGAGATATCAGCTGATGTAAGAAGGGCTATATAAATACATTTGATTTGAAAATTTGATTTGTATTAAATCTAGTCAAACACTGTTGCTCCAAATTGTAGCAAGTGTTCTTTATTCAACTTGCTTCACTTGACAAGGTACAATACATATTGCACAAAGTGAATTGAATGTAATAATGAAAATGCTACATCATAGCAGAGCTGTTCATTCCAAAGACAATTACCAAATTAATGTTTATTAGTCACGTACACAGATTTTCAGATGTCATAGCAGGTGCAGCGAAATGCTTGTGTTTTCTAGCTCCAACAGTGCAATATTATCTAGCAATACAGAACAACACACACAATGCGAAAAGTAAAAAAAAGAGTTAAGTATCAGAATGAGAAATACCAGCTAGGTTAATAGAAATAGTAATCAACACAGTTAACTAAGCAAGTGTAGGCCTATTATAACCTTGGATTGATTAAGTATTAGCATTGGTTAATGTTATTCAATCATGTAACATATAAAATAAATATTTAGAAGTTAAAACCAAAAATATAATATAAATAAGAGCTAGACGGTATTCTATGTCACTGCCTCTCCACCCCGGTGAGGATGGGGTTCTCCTCAGCAGGCCAGTCCCTGGTCTCCAAAGCCACCTGGAGTTTCTGCCAGAAGACCCTTGTGTCCTCCCCAGCTCTTGGCCAGCTCAGGTAGGTGCGTCTCTTCACCAGCCTCCTCATGCGGTGGTAGGGTGAGAGCTGGTGGTCTGGGATCTCTTCGAGTAACACCAGGATCAGCACATCCTTCTGCTCATCAAAAAGACGGAAGCTGGAGAGAGCAGTCTTTTATTTCAGTGTTTGCGTAGACAACCCAAGTCCCATACACGGTGTGATTTTCCAAAAAAACATCATACCTGAAGCTAACCACATTGCACATTGTTTTCTCTCAACATCTCAGCTGCAAAGCCGCAAGAGAATAGAAATTGTAAAATCAATGTTTGAATGTCAATTGTCTATTTGTATAGAAACAACATCGGTCAAATAAAGCACTTTGCTGTTCTATGAGAGGAGTGGGTCTGGGACATTGAGAGAAATAAAGAGAATATTAGCTATGAAGCTTTAGGGAAACAAACCCCTGGACAGTCATACAACTATAAATAGAAACACAAAACCAACCTGGCCACCTGGATCTCTCTGGAGCACCACTCGCTCTGCAGATATCGGTGGGTGATCACACAGATGGTTTTCCTGCTCCTGTAGATGGCGTCTGTGATGTTCTCTATGATGGGTTTACCTGTGGAACACGGTGAGAAACAAATCCTTTGGAAGCAGTGATTTTTGACAATGTACCTACTAGTTGTAAGTGTATGTAGTTACTGGGACAGCACCAGACACGTGTTGCAACTGAATCGGTACAATCTTAGTGTTATGCAACTTCCTGTTTCAGATGGCATTTAATGCTGTACTGGATCCAGGTCACTCACTCAAGCCTGTGTTTAATCCAGAATATTCATCTAAAATGTGAACTTTCATATAAAATGTCTGAAATAACAATGCATTTCAATACAATGACCAATTGTTGTGCTAAATATGTGATACCTGGCTGGAAGTCCCGGTGGTGAAGACACAACTTCCAGCCCTGCTCTCCCTCCAACTCTGGCAGCAGCTCCCTCACGACCCAGCATTCATCATGGGTGTTGTAGGAAATGAAGGCATCGTACTGATGAGGAGTTTGTCTGTTCCTCCGCTTGGAGTCATGGAGATAAGCCAGGAAAAGGTAGTAGGCATATACCACCTGCCACCTCAGGAGATGATAGATAAAGGACCCCAGCAGGGTGAGGAGGACCAGAGAAGTGGTTGAGATGAAGTAGAAGATGCCTAGGTCCACTGAACAGGAGTGGGTGTCCAGGTCCAACAGTTTAGTGTCCTTGAGATCGTCTGGATAGCTACATGGATAGTCATGGGCATAAGCAACTTGTGTTTGGTTGTTGCTCTCAGCCCATTGAACAAACCAAGCATTTCTGCAGTCACAAATGAAAGGATTCCTTTGCATATCCAGGAGAGTTAAGGCTGGGAGAGAGTGCAGCACTGTCTCATTGGTCCATTTAATTTGATTCTGTCTCACCTTTAAGAAACGGACTTGAGTGAGATTGGCTTCTATAAGGAAATCTAATGACTCAAGTTCAGTTTTGGAGATGGTGAGTCTTTTAAGCTTGGGGATTGGGTGAAAGAGCTCTGGGGAGAGGGAATGGAAGAAATTCTGGCTGATATCAAGGGACAACAACTGGGGTGTGTGAATGAATGTGTCAGGGTGCAGGTACGCAATATGAAGATTCCCTGCTTGGAACTCTGATAACATGTTCAGACCTTCAAGAAAGTTGGAAGGTAGACAAGTCTGTCTCATATACTTACTATAATGCTGACTAAATATGTAGAGGTTTTCCAGAGATGACAGGTCAGTGAAGGGTGGTTGTTGTAGTTGTTCATCTTTTTCATATTTGATAGCATTGGAAGCCATATTGAGAGTTTTTAAGCTTCTAAGTCCTTTGAACACAGCACCTCGGATTTCACTTTTACCTATAACATTGTTTAGCAGGACAAGATTTGTAAGTTTGGCCAAACCCACAAAGGCCCCATCTTCCAGTGTCTTTATTTCATTGTCATATAAAGCCAAATCCTCAAGTGATCTTAAGCTTTTGAAGCAATTTGTTCTGATGTTGGTTAGTTTATTGAATCCTAAATCCAAGCTCTTTAGATGTTGCAAACCCTTTGTGAAAGCCTCACCCAAGTTTAGGATTCTGTTCCTTCTAAGTGTCAGGCTATTTAAGGCCCTTAAATCCAGGAAAACACACCCTTCAAGGTTTGAGATTAAATTGTTGTTAAGATAGAGTTTTTCAAGTCTTTTTAGATTGGAGAAATCCGAGCAGCCTAAAGTTTTGATGATGTTGTGGCTGAGATCCAATTTTTTTAATGTGCGGAGATTCCTTGTAGCATTCGGCACAGAAGAGAGGCCATCATAGCCTAGTCTCAGAGTTTTAAGATCTTTTATTGATCGAAAAGCAGCTTCTGACAGGTCAGTAATATTATTACCTGATATGTCCAGGTCAGTCACCTGTGTGCAGGACTGCAGCAGCTTGTCAGAGACACTACTGAAGTTGTTACATTGCAATCGGAGGGTCTTCAGTGTAGGTATGTGGCAGGCTACATTAATGAGGTTATCTTTTCCTATTTTATCCAGCCCCAGAGATGCCAACGAAAAGTTGATGCTCTGTAGCACCGAACCAATCCCCTGTAAAGACATGTGAATGCCACTCAAGTCGAGGCTGCTCACATTACTCAGAAAATACCTGTCCGCTACATCCCATTCCATGCTCCCATTAATGCCACAGAAGGAGAGGTCTAGTTTCTTAAGATAGGGAAAAATATCTGCTGTGACACTGAAGATCTCCAGAGGATTCCTGGATAGATCCAGCTCTGTCAGCCCTATTGACCTATTTGATATTTCCTGTGACTGCAAAGAGTTCAAGCTGTTGTTCCCAATGAACAACTTCAGCAAGCTTGGCAATTGTAAAATGTGCTTCAGCTCCTTGAAACAATGTAGTTTGTTGCTGGTTAAGTTCAGTACCTTCAAGCTGAAGAGTAACTGAAAAGATGAGGAGGCAATACTTGAGATGTGGTTGTTCTCCAATTGTAGTACTGTGAGGTTGTCCAGGCCCTTAAACATTTGGTCTGAGAGGGATGTGAGTTTGTTAAAGGCCAGATTCAGCTGCTCTAGAGCCACCAGGTCTGAAAAAGACCCATTCTCAACATGAGAGATCCTGTTGCTGTACATGATTAACATTTTGAGGAACTTTAGATCTTTGAAGTCCTCACTTTTTATCTGTGAAATGTTATTCTTTGCTATGTTTACAGATCTCACCAATAATGGGATGTCTGCTGGTACGGCATTGAGGTTCCTGCCATCACATAGCACAGAGATGTTTAGAGATTCCCTGATTCTGCAGTGTTTCATTGAGTAGCCATTTACTGGATTAAATAGAACCCAGAAATACAGAAGAATGCATAGAAAGAAACTCAACCGAGAATATGTAGACCCATTTCCTTTTCCTGACAAGGTTATTTTCAGTTCCATATTAAGGAGCTTCGTTTCCTTTTTTGGAAGAAAAAGTGTCTTGTCACCAACAAATAGAGTCCAGTGAGGTTCTTCTCAAGACTCTTCCTGATGTATTCGACTTATAGGCTACTTGAGATCTAATGTAAATAAAAGACAAATACAAAATATTTTAAATAACTGCTTCATCATAGGTGTAGGACATATGACTTTCGTTAATTACAGAATGAAAACAGACTGCAAAAAAAATTGACAATCATATTTCATCAGTTGTTCTAGTGCCCAACTCAGAAGATACAAGTGGATTTTCCTGGTTATGATTGTGCCGGATTCATATTTACTTACTGTAATTTTAACAATGTGATAGTATTAATCAATACTGTATTCACTGAAAGACATCACATAACCCTAGAAACCTAAAAGACGTTTCCTTGGTCATGTCACATGATGGGGAATAACTATATGGACCAGAGTTTATCATATAATTGCATACATTAATCAATCATTTGACAGCCCTACTTATGGGTAATCCAATTATCCAACTTGGTTCCAAAACTGTTAACTTCATATAATGGTAAATAATACTATGCTGAAGTAGTCAAACTGAACAAAAGCTGTTAAACAAGACAGAGGTAAATGTGAAAATATATAACTTCTTACTGTTTTACTCACCATACGCAGAAGAGGACATGCTTCTCAGTCTAACAAGGGTTTACAGTAGTTATAATGTGATCATGGAATACGCAACATTTCGCAAGTAGTTCCTCAGGTAGTCACATGCCATTTTTACTTCTGTTCTAAAACTTGCATCACTTTCCCCATTATTAACCCTTTCAGCTCCTGTAGAACATACTTATAACTCCCATATTGAGACCGCATACTAATAGTCAAGGAACAGTCGATTTCCTTTTTACTAACAGAAGGTTATCAAGGAACAAGAAAACATTGATGAAGGCCTTGTAGTGGTATTGTTAGAGAGGGGTAAAGATAAAGATTTTGTTTGGGAGCCAGGCAGGTACTAACCATGCCGAAAGGAAAATAGTAGGATAGAGAGAGTACCACTACCAGACCCACACACATCAGCAGAAGAGACTGCCTAGTGTAGCCTGTTTGTGTAGCCTGTTTGCCACATAGCCAGTGGAGAGAAAAGATAAGACACACCATATAAAACACATCACAGCACAGGAGTAACCCCACCAATAATAACTCACACAATAATAATGGCAGAGCAATTTAAGATAACGGCAACTTCAGAGAAACAATTTACAAGAAAGAACGCAATCGTCAATATCAGAGGATTTGCAATAATCTGTATTACCTACCAGTGGAGGAGTGCAGAGGGTATGCATGGGGGGTAGACAAAATAGTACCACCCCACATCAATACAGAAAGAAAGAAACAGTAACACCGATAATGGAGTTAAACATTTTACAAACTCAGCACGCTGAAAATAAACAAGACTTCTGCAGCATTTGCACACTACAATCAAACTGCCGCGCCAACCGAGAGCTACCTCCCAGAGTGCCGAAAGAACTATCTTTTTAAAATGTTATTTATTAATTTATATTTTATGTATTAGTTTATTTTGGCCGGAAGAACTATCATTATTTCCTCCTTTCTGACCTCTGATGCGCTCATAAAATGGCAGCGCACGGTGAAGGCTCCGTGCAGGATTTCGCCACAGCCTGAACTAGTTGTTATATAACAAACTTCAAATGACCTGGTATGAGGTCACCCAGAGTTGTGCTTTATTAGAATCTGTTATATTGTTTTCACATTTGCTGTAATGTTAAATTCTCATACAGTGGCTCAATACAATCATTTCATTTCAGAGGTGGAGACAGGAGGGGAGTATTGTAGGGGGACAGAGGTGGAGACAGGAGGGGAGTATTGTAGGGGGACAGAGGTGGAGACAGGAGGGGAGTATTGTAGGGGGACAGAGGTGGAGACAGGAGGGGAGTATTGTAGGGGGACAGAGGTGGAGACAGGAGGGGAGTATTGTAGGGGGACAGAGGTGGAGACAGGAGGGGAGTATTGTAGGGGGACAGAGGTGGAGACAGGAGGGGAGTATTGTAGGGGGACAGAGGTGGAGACAGGAGGGGAGTATTGTAGGGGGACAGAGGTGGAGACAGGAGGGGAGTATTGTAGGGGGACAGAGGTGGAGACAGGAGGGGAATATTGTAGGGGGACAGAGGTGGAGACAGGAGGGGAGTATTGTAGGGGGACAGAGGTGGAGACAGGAGGGGAGTATTGTAGGGGGACAGAGGTGGAGAAGAGGGAAGGAAGGTGTGAGAGGTTGCCAAGAGGAGAAGTGAGTATCTACCAATCAATCAAATGTATTTATAAAGCCCTTTTTATATCAGCAGATATCACAAAGTGCTTACACAGAAACCCAGCCTAAAACCCCAAACAGCAAGCAATGCAGATGTAGAAGCACAGTGGCTAGGAAAAACTTCCTAGAAAGGCAGGAACCTAGGAAGAAACCTAGAGAGGAACCAGGCTGAGGGGTGGCCAGTCCTCTTCTGGCTGTGCTGGGTGGAGATTATAAGAGTACATGGCCATTAAGGCCAGATCTTTCTTCAAAATGTTCAAACGTTCATAGATGGTTGTATCGTAGTGGTTGTAGAGGGTGCAACAGGTCAGCACCTCAGGAGTTAATGTCAGTCTGCTTTTCATAGCCCAGCATTAAGTCGAGAGATCAGGTGCGGTAGAGAGGGAGAAAGAGAGGGAGTGAGGGAGAGAGAGAGAGAGAGGGTCAAAAACAGAAGGTTCGGGACAAGGTAGCACGTCCGGAGAACAGGTCAGGGTTCCATAGCCAAAGGCAGAACAGTTGAAACTGGAGCAGCAGCACGACAAGGTGGACTGGGACAGTCAGGAGTCATCAGGCCAGGTAGTCCTGAGGCATGGTCCTAGGGCTCAGGTCCTCCGAGAGAGAGAGAGCATACTTAAGTTCACACAGCACACCAGACAAAACAGGATAATTATACCAGATAGGACAGACTGACCCTAGCCTCCAGGCACATAGACTATTGGAGCAAAGATACTGGACACAGACAGGGAGCAAACAAAGCAGGCTTCTAATTGTTCTTCTATAGAATATATTCAATCCCCATCTCAGGGCTCACTCTCTGATCCAAGGGAAATGAATGCAACATTTTAGTCTTTTTACCAAGAGTTATATAAATACTATATCCAATTTGAGCCAGACAAATGTAAGCAGTTTTAAGAATCTTGATTTTCCCGTATTGGATTAGAAGCAATCTGAGGATCTGGGCCGATCCATCTCATTAAAGGAACTGGAGTCAGCACTGAAAGGTGCTAAAAAGGGTAAATCACCTGGCCCGGATGGCGTTCCACCTGAATTGACACTACATTTTTCGGGCATTTTAAGAACAGTATTATTGGAGTCAATTCATTCGGCCATCGACAAGGTTTTTTTTTCATGAGCATACTAACTCTGTATGAATCTCTCTACTGCCGTGGAAAGGGAAAAAACACACAGATTGTGTTAATTACCATCTGATATCTCGACTTAATCCTGACCAAAAATTGTATTGAAAAGTATTGGCATTACCCAAATACTTTTCCGTCCGTAAGTTGATTCACATGGACCAGTCAGGTTTTAAGAAAGGCCGCCTTGCAGCTGACAATGTCCGTTGTGTAATGCAGGTAATACATGAAACACAACAGCAGGACACACTGTGTGCGCTGCTGTCTCTAGATGCCCAGAAGGATTTTGACAGGCTTGAATGGCAGTACTTGTGGGCTACCTTGGAGAAATTTGGTTTGGGAAAGAATTTTATCGATATGGTTTCTGTTTTATATGCTAACCCTGTTGCTATGGTTTCTACTAATGGCGTGCGCTCAAGTTCATTCCCTATTTTTCGGGGATGTAGACAAGGAGACGGCCTATCCCCAACAATATTCATTATGTCGCTACAGTCGTCAGCACTGCATCTAAGGCAGAATGTAGTTGCTTCTCCAACACTGATTAAATCTTCCGCTCATATCATATCACTATATGCGGATGATATTCTCCTCGTAACGGAGGGGAGGAGTGGGACTAGACGGGACACTCATATATATGACAGATATCTAGAATTCAATCTCATTTTTATTATCCACATTTGAAGAATTCAAATTGCTGTCCGGGTATAACTTGGACAAAATCAGCATTAATGTTAGTGAATGAGGCGGCCAAGAAACTTTCACTTCCCTCAACAATTCCCATGAAAACACAGGCCACTTATTTGGGTATTAGTATACAAACATCACTGCATGGTCTGGTGGAGTTTAATTATGAGAAAATGTACAAGGAGGTTGAACGAGATTGAACCGTTTTGGAGAAGTTGGCTATAGGCTATTGGGGAATGATTGATAAACGTATAGGTAAATACCTTTGGAATGGCAAACATCCAAAGATTAGGTTTGAGGTGTTACAACGACAGAAGTGTAATGGTGGACTTGCATTAAAACATTTTTTTTATTTACCACCAATCTCTCCAATTACGCCCACTTAGATCATGGTTTGATCAGTCTACATCAGTCTCTTGGAGATCTATTGAGGAATAACTTTTTTCACCTACTAGATTGCAGGATGTGTTATATTCTGGTATATCTAATAAGAAATGCATGCTGTATTTTGGTCCTATGAATTCTAATACAACACAGAATTTTAGGAAGGTTGAGAAGTGTGTAGGTGTTAACTGGAAATGGCACCTCCAAACCCCTCTATGGCATAACAAGGCTATTACTTCTGGTAATAAACCTTTTGAGTCTAGAGCCTGTTCTGCAAAAAGGGGTCAATAATCTAGGGGATATATTCGAACTCAAAAGTGTGTTCTTAGTTTTCAGGAACTTCGTCTTCGTTTTGATTAGCAAGGGTCATCATTCTTTCTATATCCTACGGTCAGCACTTCGTGCCTATGGGGTACCATGAGGTACACGTTTGGGAAGGCACCCAGTGATAGAGTGGATATTTACATTCCAGTACAGAGGTTTAGTCTGCTATTAATGCTCATCTCAACGATTAAAGCAGAAAGATCTTTCAATGGTTAAAGCAGAAAGATCTTTCAATGGTTAAAGCAGAAAGATCTTTCAATGGTTAAAGCAGAAAGATCTTTCAATGGTTAAAGCAGAAAGATCTTTCAATGGTTAAAGCAGAAAGATCTTTCAATGGTTAAAGCAGAAAGATCTTTCAATGGTTAAAGCATGGGTAAATGATTTGACTGTTGATGATGAAGCTATTGATTTGGTGAATGTCCGGGAGAATATATTTCACTCAAATAACCCAAACAAATACTTCATTTAAAAAAAACTTTGTCATAGATCTTACTGGACCCCGCTTGTAAGATTTCATGCAAAACAGGCTCAAAGCCCATACTTCACCTATGGAAAGTAGCCGCCTCAAATCTCTAAACTGTTGGATGTGATGTAAAATGCTTACTTGATATTGTTGTATTAGCAAATACCTTTGCTGTATATATTCTATTGTAGCGCTTATTAAATGTAGTGTAGCACCAGGGGTATGTTTGAAATGGGTAGGAAGGTGTTTAAGTAAAAAAAAAAAGGGGGGACATTTTCATTTTATGTTTATGATTGGGTCACCAGGGCAATGCAAAACAATTGTTCACCAAAAAAAAGCTAAAAAGAACAACCAATAGTTAACAAACTAGGTTAATAGAAATCAACACATGTAACTAAGCAAGTGTAGGCCTATTAAGAACAAATTCTTATTTACAATAACGGCCTAGCAACATTGGGTTAACTGCCTTGTTTAGTGGCAGAAACAGATTTTTACCTTGTCAGCTCGGGGATTCGATCTAGCAACCTTTCGGTTATTGGCCCAACGCTCTAACCACTAGGCTACCTGCCGCAAAATACCAGTCTCAACGTCAACAGTGAAGAGGCGACTGGGATGCTGGCCTTCTAGGCAGAGTTCCTCTATCCAGTGTCTGTGTTGTTTTGCCCATCTTAATATTTTATTTTTATTGGCCAGTCTGAGATATGCCTTTTTCTTTGCAACTCTGCCTAGAAGGCCAGCATCCCGGAGTCTCCTCTTCACTGTTGATGTTGAGACTGGTGTTTTGCAGGTATTCTTTAATGAAGCTGCCAGTTGAGGACTTGTGAGGCATCTGTTTCTCAAACTAGACATTCTAATATACTTGTCCTCTTGCTCAGTTGTGCACCGGGGCCTCCCACTCCTCTTTCTATTCTGGTAAGAGTCAGTTTACGCTGTTCTGTGAAGGGAGTAGTAGACAGCACTGTACGAGATCTTTTTCTTAGCAATTTCTCGCATGCAAATTCTCAGAACAAGAGTAGACTGATGAAAATTAGTAGACTGATGAAAATGACTGATGAAAATTATTATAATAAAATTATTTGTTTCTGGCCATCTTGAGCCTGTAATCGAACCCACAAATGCTGATGCTCCAGATACTCAACTAGTCTAAAGAAGGACAGTTTTATTGCTTCTTTAATCAGTACAGTTTTCAGCTGTGCTAACATAATTGCAAAAGGCTTTATTAATGATCAATTAGCCTTTTAAAACAATAAACTTGGATTAGCTAACACAACGTGCCATTGGAACACAGGAGTGATGGTTGCTGATAATAGGCCTCTGTACGTCTATGTAGATATTCCATTACAAATCAGCCGTTTCCAGCTACAATAGTCATTTACAACATTAGCCATGTCTACACTGTATTTCTGATCAATTTGATGTTATTTAAAAATTGACAAAAACAAATGTGCTTTTCTTTCAAAAACAAGGACATTTCTAAGTGACCCCCAACTTTTAAACAGTAGTGTATGACAAAGTAATTACAGAAGGAAAACATATTGCTAAGATTAAAATCATCCTATTTCATCAGCTGTTCTCAACTCAGAAGATACAAGTGGATGTTCCTGGTTACGATTGTGCCTGATTCATTTTGAATAACACAGTACTTACAATGTGGAAGTATTAATCAATACTGCATTCACTGAATGATAACCCTAGTAACCTAAAATAAAAGTTTTCCTGGTCACATCAAAAGTTGATATAGAATTCATATACATTACATGGACAAAAGTCGAACATCCCCTTTCAAAATCATGGGCATTAACCCTCCTGCTGTGTTCTGGTCGACTTCGCTCTGAAAAATGTAAATGATTTAATCTGACTGTCATAAGGTTCCATGACTTTGTCCACACAGGGCATCTGAACACACAAAATACATTTTGATGATTTTCATCAAATTTGGGGTGTTTTATTTAACTTTTGTACACCTGTGTTGTTCCCAGTCAAAAATGACCGGTCATTAGAAATGAATGGGTGAGACTACAATTAGTGTATAAA
This sequence comes from Oncorhynchus kisutch, assembly GCF_002021735.2. Taxonomy (NCBI): domain Eukaryota; kingdom Metazoa; phylum Chordata; class Actinopteri; order Salmoniformes; family Salmonidae; genus Oncorhynchus; species Oncorhynchus kisutch. The sequence continues at coordinate 66,122,308 of NC_034191.2, read as the reverse complement.
ATTGAGTTAATGCACATGCCCATTCATCAGATGGACACACTTCCTCTCCCAGACCCGCACATGCATGTGTGTGTTTGAGTACACACACACCTCACTCCCCTTCTTGGCATCCATGGCAACCCCCACAGGAACATTTCCCCAATAGAATCTTTCCCCCACGGGATCCACACCTGTTGGCATTCTCACAAACAATCGCAAAAAAAAAGCTATAATATAGAGCACTTTTCTCACAGCTCTGGTATATAAAGCTTTTTTGAGGCCTTGCTCACAATTCATTCTGTGGCAGCACAATGACCAAACTATATACTGTATGTGAGGCTCTTGAGCATATCTTTGATCATGACACTGGTGAGGAGGAGAAAATAGCAAATAGAAGATAAAAACTTGTAAATGTTCACAAGAACTTAAGTGTATAAAAAGATCTAACACAACATTCGGTGATGATATATGTATTATTATAGATTTATAATCAGCTATAATGTGGTGGTCATTTTGGACTGGGAACACAGAATTTATTACCATGAAAGGAACACAACAGGAGGGTTATTAATATGGATTTGGTCTGGCTCGCAGTCGGTGTTCCAATTCATCCCAAAGGTGTTTGATTTGGTTGACCGAAGTCAGCGTGCAGGTGCCCGGCCCACCACAAGGAGTCACTAGAGCGCGATGGGACAAGGACATCCTGGCCGGCTAAACCCTCCCCTAATTCAGACGACGCTGGGCCAATTGTGTGCCACCTCATGGGTCTCCCGGTCACAGTCGGCTGCAACACAGCCAGGGATCAAACCCGGGTCTGTAGTGATGCCTCAAGCACTGCGATGCCGTGCCTTAGACCGCTTCGCCACTCGGGAGGCCCTGAGCTTGAATATTTTTTATTACAATAAATGTGCAAATATTGTACAATCCAGGTATGCAAAGCTATTAAAAACGTACCCAAATCAAATAAAATTTTATTGGTCACATACACATGGTTAGCAGATGTTAATACGAGTGCAGCGAAATGCTTGTGCTTCTAGTTCCGACAATAGAGTAATATCAAACAAGTAATGTAACAAATTCACAACAACTACCTTATACGCACAAATGTAAGGGATGAATAAGAATATGTACATATAAATATGGATGAGAGATGGCCGTGCACGATGAGGTAGATGGTATAGAGCAGTATATACATATGAGATGAATAATGTAGGATATGTACACATTATTAAAGTGTCGTTATTTAAGGTGACTAGTGACACCTTTATTAAATCCATTTATTAAAGTGGCTAGAGAATTGAGTCTGTATGTTGACAGCAGCCTCTCTATGTTAGTGATGGTCTGATGTATTTGAGATAGAAGCTGTTTTTCAGTTTCTCTGTCCCAGCTTTGATGCACCTGTACTGACCTCGCCTTCTAGATGATAGTGGGGTGAACAGGCAGTGGCTCGGGTGGTTGTTGTCCTTGATGATCTTTTTGGCCTTCCTGTGACATCGGTTGCTGTAGGTGTCCTGGAGGGCAGGTAGTTTGCCCCTGGTGATGCGTTGTGCAGACCGCACTACCCTCTGGAGAGCCTTGCGGTTGAGGGCGGTGCAGTTGACGTACCAGGCGGTGATACAGCCCGACAGGATGCTCTCGATTGTGTATCTGTAAATGTTTGTGAGTCTTAGGGGCAGAACCAAATTTCTTCAGCCTCCTGAGGATATGGAGGCACTGTTCTTCACGATGCTGTCTGTGTATGTGGACCATTTCAGTTTGTCCGTGATGTGTACGCCGAGGAACTTAAAACTTTCCACCTTCTCCACTCCGGCCCGTCGATGTGGGGGGTGCTCCCTCTGCTATTTCCTGAAGTCCACAATCATCTCCTTTGTTTTGTTGACGTTGAGTGTGAGGTTATTTTCCTGACACCACACTCTGAGGGCCCTCACCTCCTCCCTGTAGGCCGTCTCGTCGTTGTTGGTAATCAGGCCTACCACTGTAGTGTCGTCCGCATGTCAATCTCTCATGGCTCAAAGTAGAGGAGAGACTTACTTCATTACTACTTGTTTTTAGAAGTATTGACATGCTGAATGCACTGAGCTGTCTGTTTAAACTACCAGCACACAGCTTGGACACATGCATACTAGAGGTCGACCGATTATGATTTTTCAACGCCGATACCGATTATTGGAGGACCAAAACAATCCAATACCGATTAATCGGACGATTGTTATTTATTTATTTATTTGTAATAATGAAAATTACAACAATACTGAATGAACACTTTAATTTTAACTGAATACATCAATAAAATCAATTTAGCCTCAAATAAATAATGAAACATGTTCCATTTGCTTTAAATAATGCAAAAACAAAGTGTTTGAGAAGAAAATGTGCAATATGTGCCATATAAAAAAGCTAACGTTTAAGTTCCTTGCTCAGAACATAAGAACATATGAAAGCTGCTGGTTCCTTTTAACATGAGACTTCAATATTCCCAGGTAAGAAGTTTTAGGTTGTAGTTATTATAGGAATTATAGGACTGTTTCTCTCTATACCATTTGTATTTCATTAACCTTTGACTATTGGATGTTCTTTAAGGCACTTTAGTATTGCCAGTGTAACAGTATAGCTTCCATCCCTCTCCTCGCCCCTACCTGGGCTCGAACCAGGAACACATCGAAAACAACCACCCTCGAAGCATCGTTATCCATTGCTCCACAAATGCTGCGGCCCTTGCAGAGCAAGGGGAACAACTACTTCAAGGTCTCAGAGAGAGTGGCGTCACCAATTGAAACGCTATTCACGCGTACCCCGCTAACTAGCTAGCCATTTGACATCGGTTACACCAGCCTAATCTCAGGATTTGAGTCATAAGTCATAAACAACTCAATGCTTGAAGCACAATGAAGAGCTGCTGGCAAACGCACAAAAGTGCTGTTTGAATTAATGCTTACGAGCCTGCTGCTGCCTACCATCGCTCAGTCAGACTGTTCTATCAAATCATAGACTTAATTAATAATAACACACAGAAATACGAGCCTTAGGTCATTAATATGGTCAAATCTAGAAACTATCATTTCGAAAACAAAACGTTTATTCTTTCAGTGAAATACGGAACCGTACCATATTTTATCTAAGGGGTGGCATCCCTAAGTCTAAATATTGCTGTTAGATTGCACAACCTTCAATGTTATGTCATAATTACGTACAATTCTGGCAAATTAATTACGATCTTTGTTAGGAATAAATGGTCTTCACACAGTTCACAACGAGCCAGGCGGCCCAAACTGCTGCATATACCCAGACTCTGCTTGCACAGAATGCAAGAGAAGTGACACAATTTCCCTAGTTAAAAGAAAGTCATGTTAGCTGGCAATATTAACTAAATATGCAGGTTTAAAAATATATACTTGTGTATTGATTTTAAAGAAAGGCATTGATGTTTATGGTTAGGAACACATTGGTGCAACGACAGTGCTTTTTTTTGCAAATGTGCTTGTTAAATCATCACCCGTTTGGAGAAGTAGGCTGTGATTCAATGAGAAATTAACAGGCACCACATCGATTATATGCAATGCAGGACACGCTAGATAAACTAGTAATATCATCAACCATGTGTAGTTAACTAGTGATTAAGTTAAGGTTGATTGTTTTTTATAAGATAAGTTTAACGCTAGCTAGCAACTTACCTTGGCTCCTTGCTGCACTCACGTAACAGGTAGTCAGCCTGCCACGCAGGCTCCTCGTGGAGTGCAATGTAAGGCAGGTGGTTAGAGCATTGGCCAAGTAACCGGAAGGTTGCAAGATCGAATACCCGAGCTGACAAGGAAAATATCTGTCCTTCTGCCCCTGAACAAGGCAGTTAACCCACCGTTCCTAGGCCATAATTGAAAATAAGAATGTGTTCTTAACTGACTTACCTAGTTAAATAAAATATCAAAAAATGTAAAATAATAAATACATATTTTTATTTTATTTTATCGTCCACAATCGGTGTCCAAAAATGCCGATTACCAATTGTTAGGAAATCTTGAAATCGGCCCTAATTAATCGGACATTCCGATTAATCGGTCGACCTCTAATGCATACCCTACAAGACATGCCGCCAGGTCTCTTCACAAACTTAAAGTCCAGAACAGACTAAGGGAGGCACACAGTACTACATAGAAAATCTTCCATGTAGCTATGGCTCTAATTTCAAACGAATCACCAGCAACAGGACACGGACATTTTAGAAGATACATGTTTTGAATTGAGAACAAAGATTGTATCGCCAAGTTAAGGTTGGTCTAAAATTCTCTGTGTTACACCAAACAGTCCCCATCTGGTAATGGCTAATGGACCATCACATTAGCCCAGAACAATAGCAACTTCCCTGTATATTGTATCAGCTAGTGTGCAATGTGATGACCCTGCCACTCTGTCTGCCAAATTCCCTCTCTTTTTGCTCTTGTTTACCTTAATAGGATGTCAGTGGGCGGAGCCGGGAGGGACGTCAGCGAAATTATAAATACATCTTTCCCCCATTCATTGAGGAGACTCTCTTCACGCAGACACACACTGTATTTTTGGTTGTGGCTTGTTTGTTTTGGCACCTCTCCTCATTATCACCATCTACACACACAACTACTCACACACCATTGTTAATTGTATGTAGTAATTTAGTTCATATATTTGGTTATTCCTTGATCTCTGCGTTGTCTCTCTCTGTGTTATGGGCTACGAGCTGGTTCATGGGGCACGTCTGGGATCATAAGGTTGGTTCCTAGACATTTTGGTGGATAGTATTTAGTTGCATTATGATTGGTTCTGTAGGAACATCTCTACCGTAGTCACTCCCCTGACAGATTTGCTGAAAGCTCATGCGGTGTACGTCTGGTCTCCTATCAGGCTTCTCAAGATGCAAAGAGGTTGCTTACCTCAGCTCCCGTGCTGGCTGCTCCTCCCTAGACTTGTCATTCACCTTGCAGGTGGATGCAGGTGCAGTCCTGCTGCAAGCAGACGTGTCCGGTGTTGAGAGGCCTGTTTAGTTTATCTTCCAAGAAGTTTAACCATTGTCAGTTGAACTACTCTGTGGTGGAAAAAGAAGCGCTAGCACTCATATGGGCGCTACAACACTGAGGTGTATGTCGGGTGTAGTACCTATTGTGGTCTACACCGACCATAACCCTCTCACCTTCTTGAGGTCTATGATGTGTCCTAACCAGATGGTTTGTTTTTACAGGCATTCCATCTCAATGTGAAGCATGTAGATGCTGACGCATTCTCTCGTGCACCCTGTTCCTGAACGCGTCGGGTCCTATTGATCGGCGGATGCGCTTTCTCATACGCCTGGTCCCTGAGGTTGTATGTCGTCCATGTGACTGGCCACTGTTTATTTTGTGTTGTCTTGTTCCTGTTTTCTGTTCCCTGTTGTCCTCTTTTCTCTCAAAGGTTGCTTCCTGTGCGCAAAGGTTGCAGAGGATGCGGTTGGCTGGGGCAGTGCGGTAGCTTATTATTTAATTTTTAATTTTACATTTATTTAACTAGGCAAGTCAGTTAAGAACAAATTCTTATTTTCAATGACGGCCTAGGAACAATGGGTTAACTGCCTGTTCAGGGGCAGAATGACAGATTTGTACCTCGGCAGCTCAGGGATTTGAACTTGCAACCTTCTGGTTACTAGTCCAATGCTCTAACCACTAGGCTACCCTGCATTAACAAGCGCAGTATTTTATTTTTTGTTTGGGTGGTGCGGTGGGCGGAGCCAGGAAACTTCCAAAAGATAACCAAACAAATTTTGTTACTAAGTAAAAAGTAATTTATTTGCATTCGTTTTTACTTTACTTTACTTATGTTGACTTCTCCATTGATGTTGAAGTTTTCGCTGACTTAGCGGATGTACAATCGTCAAATTGAATTATGGGGAGTTTCAGGCCCTTGGAGTGAACATAAATTGTACACTCTCAAAAATGAAGGCTGAGGGGCTTATGTTGCAAACTTCCCTTGCTTGGCTAATCATTTGGACCACCCTCCAAGATGGTGACAGGGATTTCCCCAATGGCATAATGTAAGGGTAAGTGGACGAGGGTGTGTCTTAAGTGTTTGGCCCACAGGCCAGTCCCTCCAGGATTTCTCAAAAGAAAAGGGTGATTTCTGCAGCCAAAAATGCTTGATTTTGCCGTAGCTTTTCTGAAATTCTGCAATACATTTTGAGATGGGGTTTTTTCACACGTTAATTTCATATAAAGCAATAATAGTCATATGTGCTCAGTTTTTGGACGAGTTTCAGCAGAATACATTATAAATACAAAAACTATTAGAAACATCTGAAGTGCTCAATTATGTTTATTTTCCTAAACAAACAGCTCTGTCATAATCCACTCACATATTCACTCTCTCTCTCTCTCACACACACCTCTCCATCAGGCTTGGTGCTTGCTATCAGCACGAGATGCACCACCCATTCCTACTCTCTCTCTCACACACACCTCTCCATCAGGCTTGGTGCTTGCTATCAGCACGAGATGCACCACCCATTCCTACTCTCTCTCTCACACACACCTCTCCATCAGGCTTGGTGCTTGCTATCAGCACGAGATGCACCACCCATTCCTACTCTCTCTCTCACACACACCTCTCCATCAGGCTTGGTGCTTGCTATCAGCACGAGATGCACCACCCATTCCTACTCTCTCTCTCTCACACACACCTCTCCATCAGGCTTGGTGCTTGCTATCAGCACGAGATGCACCACCCATTCCTACTCTCTCTCTCTCTCACACACACACCTCTCCATCAGGCTTGGTGCTTGCTATCAGCACGAGATGCACCACCCATTCCTACTCTCTCTCTCTCACACACACACCTCTCCATCAGGCTTGGTGCTTGCTATCAGCACGAGATGCACCACCCATTCCTACTCTCTCTCTCTCACACACACCTCTCCATCAGGCTTGGTGCTTGCTATCAGCACGAGATGCACCACCCATTCCTACTCTCTCTCTCTCTCTCTCACACACACCTCTCCATCAGGCTTGGTGCTTGCTATCAGCACGAGATGCACCACCCATTCCTACTCTCTCTCTCACACACACCTCTCCATCAGGCTTGGTGCTTGCTATCAGCACGAGATGCACCACCCATTCCTACTCTCTCTCTCTCACACACACCTCTCCATCAGGCTTGGTGCTTGCTATCAGCACGAGATGCACCACCCATTCCTACTCTCTCTCTCTCACACACACCTCTCCATCAGGCTTGGTGCTTGCTATCAGCACGAGATGCACCACCCATTCCTACTCTCTCTCTCACACACACACCTCTCCATCAGGCTTGGTGCTTGCTATCAGCACGAGATGCACCACCCATTCCTACTCTCTCTCTCACACACACCTCTCCATCAGGCTTGGTGCTTGCTATCAGCACGAGATGCACCACCCATTCCTACTCTCTCTCTCACACACACCTCTCCATCAGGCTTGGTGCTTGCTATCAGCACGAGATGCACCACCCATTCCTACTCTCTCTCTCACACACACCTCTCCATCAGGCTTGGTGCTTGCTATCAGCACGAGATGCACCACCCATTCCTACTCTCTCTCTCTCACACACCTCTCCATCAGGCTTGGTGCTTGCTATCAGCACGAGATGCACCACCCATTCCTACTCTCTCTCTCTCTCACACACACCTCTCCATCAGGCTTGGTGCTTGCTATCAGCACGAGATGCACCACCCATTCCTACTCTCTCTCTCTCACACACACACCTCTCCATCAGGCTTGGTGCTTGCTATCAGCACGAGATGCACCACCCATTCCTACTCTCTCTCTCACACACACCTCTCCATCAGGCTTGGTGCTTGCTATCAGCACGAGATGCACCACCCATTCCTACTCTCTCTCTCTCTCACACACACCTCTCCATCAGGCTTGGTGCTTGCTATCAGCACGAGATGCACCACCCATTCCTACTCTCTCTCTCTCTCACACACACCTCTCCATCAGGCTTGGTGCTTGCTATCAGCACGAGATGCACCACCCATTCCTACTCTCTCTCTCTCTCACACACACCTCTCCATCAGGCTTGGTGCTTGCTATCAGCACGAGATGCACCACCCATTCCTACTCTCTCTCTCTCTCACACACACCTCTCCATCAGGCTTGGTGCTTGCTATCAGCACGAGATGCACCACCCATTCCTACTCTCTCTCTCTCACACACACACCTCTCCATCAGGCTTGGTGCTTGCTATCAGCACGAGATGCACCACCCATTCCTACTCTCTCTCTCTCACACACACCTCTCCATCAGGCTTGGTGCTTGCTATCAGCACGAGATGCACCACCCATTCACTCTCTCTCTCTCTCACACACACCTCTCCATCAGGCTTGGTGCTTGCTATCAGCACGAGATGCACCACCCATTCCTACTCTCTCTCTCTCACACACACCTCTCCATCAGGCTTGGTGCTTGCTATCAGCACGAGATGCACCACCCATTCCTACTCTCTCTCTCTCTCACACACACCTCTCCATCAGGCTTGGTGCTTGCTATCAGCACGAGATGCACCACCCATTCCTACTCTCTCTCTCACACACACCTCTCCATCAGGCTTGGTGCTTGCTATCAGCACGAGATGCACCACCCATTCCTACTCTCTCTCTCACACACACCTCTCCATCAGGCTTGGTGCTTGCTATCAGCACGAGATGCACCACCCATTCCTACTCTCTCTCTTTAAAAAAAACAATACACGTAAAAATAGAGTTGTGGTTGATTGTTACATTTTTTTTAAATCCAGAAATATTGTGCTTTGGTGATCCATATTACGTTTTACAGAGAGTTTAAAACGGCAATGCTGACAAATTGCACTCAGTGCTTTGAGCAGTGCTCTCTATAGACAGACTGGGGAGAGCAGAGTGCCGACCACCCGACTAAAGCCAAGGTTAGACTGGGGAGAGCAGAGTGCCGACCACCCTACTAAAGCAAAGGTTAGACTGGGGAGAGCAGAGTGCCCACCACCCTACTAAAGCCAAGGTTAGACTGGGGAGAGCAGAGTGCCGACCACCCTACTAAAGCCAAGGTTAGACTGGGGAGAGCAGAGTGCCGACCACCCTACTAAAGCCAAGGTTAGACTGGGGAGAGCAGAGTGCTGACCACCCTACTAAAGCCAAGGTTAGACTGGGGAGAGCAGAGTGCCGACCACCCGACTAAAGCCAAGGTTAGACTGGGGAGAGCAGAGTGCCCACCACCCTACTAAAGCCAAGGTTAGACTGGGGAGAGCAGAGTGCCGACCACCCTACTAAAGCCAAGGTTAGACTGGGGAGAGCAGAGTGCCGACCACCCTACTAAAGCCAAGGTTAGACTGGGAAGAGCAGAGTGCCGACCACCCTACTAAAGCCAAGGTTAGACTGGGGAGAGCAGAGTGCCGACCACCCTACTAAAGCCAAGGTTAGACTGGGGAGAACAGAGTGCCGACCACCCTACTAAAGCCAAGGTTAGACTGGGGAGAGCAGAGTGCCGACCACCCTACTAAAGCCAAGGTTAGACTGGGGAGAGCAGAGTGCCGAGCACACTACTAAAGCCAAGGTTAGACTGGGGAGAGCAGAGTGCCGACCACCCTACTAAAGCCAAGGTTAGACTGGGGAGAGCAGAGTGCCGACCACCCTACTAAAGCCAAGGTTAGACTGGGGAGAGCAGAGTGCCGACCACCCTACTAAAGCCAAGGTTAGACTGGGGAGAGCAGAGTGCCGACCACCCTACTAAAGCCAAGGTTAGACTGGGGAGAGCAGAGTGCTGACCACCCTACTAAAGCCAAGGTTAGACTGGGGAGAGCAGAGTGCCGACCACCCTACTAAAGCCAAGATTAACTGAGTAAAACGCCACTCAACTTGATTATTTCAGGGCTTGTCAGTCTTCCCTGCTACCACTTCAGTCATGGTGATTTGCCGCTGCTATGGGAACTGTTCTGACATTCAAATATGCTTTGCTGATTTGAAGTGACTGTTGATTGCCGACATACTCTAGTTTCCAAAAACATTTCGGAATTGTTTCGCACTGTAGTTAGCTGTTATTTTGGTTGGCAAATTAGATTGATTTCAGTTCATTGTACTGCCCTGTCAGCCATCAACAACCACCCATCATCTTCGCACGTGAATACGCTGACAGGCCATCGGAAAATCTTTGTTGACGTGTGGTTGGATTGGGACATTTCCCACCGTAACAGTGCAGTAATTGGTCAAAATTACGAACCCGCTTTTGGTTGGACCCTTTTATGCGCTAACAGTGCGGGAACTGGTCAAAATTGCAAGTCTCGCATAATATGCGCTGATTAGTTGAGTTTGCTTTGAATTATGCGCTCGCAGAATCCTGGGGACTGGCAGGCAATATGCAACAACAACTGCACATGCCCAGCTAGTTAAAGCTGATGGTGCATTTGTCATCTGTACTCAGAAGCAGCAGTGTTGTGTCAGAACCACTAGAGGGTGATCTTGTCCTGGATTCAGACTGGTTCTGACTCCACTCTCCAGAGACAGGTCTAGAGGCACATTGTGCGTGGGCTACACAGGGGTTACACTGAGGTCTTATATGAGCTGAAACTGACCCAAAATCTATTCTTCATTGGTCATTCTTAACAAACTTCATTATGTGTGCTGTCTGAAGCATTGTACCATAACTAACCATAAACTTCATGGTGCACATCCAGGGTTGAGTAAATTACTTTCTAAATGTAATCTGTTAGTTACTAATTACCTGTCCAACATTGTAATCAGTAACATAACTTTTAGATTACCCAAATGTAGTAACGTAATCTGATTACTTTTGGGCTGGATGTCAGAGATATGAGGCCTGACAGGTATTTCTCAGCCGTGTTGTTTTAGTCAATTGGAAAATAATTGTCAGACATCTCTGTCTTCATGGGAGATGTGAAAACTCAGGTCAGTGAGAGCTTCGGTCTTCCTCAAAAGTATTTTCTAGGTTCCTTATGTAACCGATGTGAAATGGCTAGCTAGTTAGCGGTGGTGCGCGCTAATAGCGTTTCGATCGGTGACATCACTCGCTCTGAGACCTTGAAGTAGTTGTTCCCCTCTGCAAGGGACGCAGCTTCTGTGGAGCGATGGGTAACGATGCTTCATGGGTGACTGTTGTCTGTGTGCAGAGGGTCCCTGGTTGGAGCCCGGGGACGGACTAAAGTTGTACTGTTACACTTCCTTCCACTCTTCTCTCAGATCCTCTCCTCCAATGTGTGTTACAAAGGAGACGAGGAGAGGCGACACGAGGAATCAAGGAAAGACGTTTGAGAATGAGCCCGGGTCTCCAGCCTGAATGTTCTATCCATTCAGAGCTGATACATTATTGACCATATATCTCTTGTAATATATATTCATCTATATCCCATCCCTCTTCATGTCTCTCTCTCCAGCCCCCACCCCCTCCTCTTTCTGTCTCTTTCTCTCTCTCTCTCTCTCTCTCTCTCTCTCTCTCTCTCTCTCTCCTACACACACACTCACACTGCACACACACACAGTGGCAGAAGCTGAGGAGGTGCATATGATATTGAAAAGAGGAACCATTACGTA